>NC_033645.1:1742181-1768952 GCF_001540865.1 Ananas comosus
GCGGGGTCGGGCTGTTCTTCTTTCTTGCAGTGTGTAATGGTGCACCATACCTTAATGGTACTTAGCACCATTAATGGTATGTAATTTCACCATTACCACTATTAATGGTGTAATTACACATTACACCGATTAATGGGTGATAATGGTGTGCACCGCATTAATGGTGTAATGAGGTGCACCATTACACCATTACGAAGAAGAAGAAGCCGCGTGCACCGCGTACCCGCCCGCTGCCGCCGCGTGCCCGCCCGCCGCCGCCGCGTGCACCGGCCCTGCCGCCGACCCGGCCCCTAGCCGCGCTCGTGGTGTTCGACGAATCGCCCACTTCAGGGGCTTCCTGATCCCGCGCTTCCTTGGCTTCTCCAGCAGCGACAAGGGAATTCTCTCTTCGCGTGCGCACGGAGTGCAGCCCCCTCGGCATGAGGCTTCGGACGAGGTCGAGAGCCGCGTTCGGGGAGTGGGGAGCGGGGCGAGGGAGCCCGGCGCGGTCGCACCAGCTGAGGATAGCGTTCCTAATAGCGACGTTGGGGATGAGGAGGGGAGAGGCGGAGGCGGAGATGGAGAGGTTGAGGGCGTGGGAGAGGCACGGAGGGGTGAAGGCGAGGTCGAGGCACGTGTGGACGCAGCTCCGCTCGCGATCGGCCGTCGCAGGCACAGCGTCACCACCGACGAGTCGCGCACTCCGACCTGCGCCGACTCTGCTCCTTCGGCGGCCGGAGGCCCCCACTGTTGGCCGCCTTCCGTGCGGATCGGGAGAGGGAGGCGGACGCGGCGTCCCTGGGGAAAAGAAAGAAAAAAAGAACGAGAAAAAAAAAGAGGAGAGAGAAAAACGTATAAAAGTATTTTGGTCAGTTTGCTGAAAAAGTGGACCGAATCTGCAAAAAAGAAAAAGGTGGCCCGATTTTGCAAAAGTCTAAAATAAGTGGATTTTTTATGCAAAAAAGCCATACTAATATGGGTAATAGATAACACATGTATAAAAAATAATTTTTTGAAAGACCGATAATAGTAAGTAATGCTCGTGGAAAAGCAGGCATAAAGGCCCAAGTCAATTCTAAGTGTGGCAAAGAAATTAAAGAGGCAAAACTTTCGTTATTTAGTGGAGGACTCCAAGTCACAAGGCCCAAGGATTTTTTTTAAATAAAGGATAAAGTGTATCAAGTTAGCCCCTGTGGTTTCACATTTTCTCACTTTAGTATCCTGTAATTTAAAGCGTATCAAGTTAGTACCCTGTGGTTTCGCAATTTCTCACTTTAGTACCTTATGGTTTAAAGTGTATTAAGTTAGTACCCTATGGTTTCACATTTTCTCACTTCAGTATTCTGTAATTTAAAGCGTATCAAGTTAGTACCCTGTGATTTCATTTTTCTTTTTTTATTATCTATTTTACTAATTTTTTTCATTAAATCAGTGACAAAGTTAAAACTAAAAAGTACTAAAGTAATTATTCGATAAACTTAGATAGGATATTTGAAGTTTTTTTGTATATAATTTAACGAAATATTAATGGAGGAAAAAAATCAGTGACAAAGTTAAAACTAAAAAGAAAAATGAAATAAAAAAGAGATCTAGGATGGTGTCAATGTGTACATCCTTTTTTGGTATTAAGATTTCTATTAGTTGTTGCTTACTCTTTTGTTATCATTGTTGCTTAATTTCTATGAAATATGTGACGTACTTTTAAGAATCAACCTAGCATTGAAAATCTGTCTAACCGGCCAAGGGTAGGTATTCGCACATAGCATGATTTACCGTCATTGTTGTTATATTTTTTATCGACATCGTAAGTAATGTTACCTACAAATGCATATTACTCTATTAGTGATGCTAGTTTGAACTTAGTAATGTAAGCTAGTTTGAGAAATTACTTGTTTTATGAATTCATCAGCAAATCCGGAGGAGCTATAAGCAGGAAGATGGTTTTGACATTTTACCTTTCATTGTTGTTGTTATCGCTATTTCCTTTTCTTTTACAATTGAGCTATTTTTCATTTATCTTTTGGGATTGATCTATTTTGTAGGCTCAGATCGCAACTCTNAAATCAGTGACAAAGTTAAAACTAAAAAGTACTAAAGTAAATATTTGATAAACCTAGATAGGGTATCTAAAGTTTATGCAATAATTTAACGAAATATCAACAGAGAGGCCGACGGAAAAAAGAAAATGAAACCACAAAGTATTAAATTGATGCACTTTAAATCACATGGTACTAAAATGAGAAAGTGCGAAATCACAAGGTACTAAATTAATATACTTTAAATCACATGGTACTAAAATGACAAAATGCGAAACCATATGGGTGGTATTTGAAATTTTCCCAAAAAAAAAATAAAAACAAAAACATTCTTTTTTTTTTTTTTCCTTTTGGATAAAAGGAAATTTTACNTCATTATAACGTTAACTCCAGTTTATACAAACACCCACTTTAAGGAAGTCTTGAACCTGCTGAACGAATGGAGGTTAAGAACCTAGAACGCGTATTGTTAAACTGTCCTAGTTATGGTGCGAGAAAACCATTAAAGTCGCGCTACTAGATAGTATGTTAAGTGTCAATACTACCTTTTCCTAAAAGACAACTGCTCTCCTGGAAATGTATAAAACTGATGTCATTATTGAACGAACACCATTATGTACCTCTTCTCATAGTTATAAGATGGTGGTAAATAGAAGAGTTCTAATACCTGGAGAGCCTTTTATTAAATTCGCCAGTTTAGGGTCTTCTCTATCAACGTGAACGCTATAACGCATCAAACTTAAATAGCCCTTTAGTAGATTGACCTTACTAAGGCCTTTCCAATCCACTGTACGCGAGAGATCTTAGTGACCTGGAGAGTGATTTACTCGAAGTTCCACGGTAAGGTGTTTCGAACAGTCGAAACTGTAAAAACTTGATGGACTTAAATAGAATATTATTAAATAGACCTTCTTAAGGTTGTCCTTTAGTTAACTCGTGTGAGCTATTGGGAAGTTAAATATAACCGTTGTGAATAGAAACACCTGGAGGGTGCCCCTTCTTAACATGACTTTTACTTTGTTACGGATTACTACAACCCTTGCTGATGGGACTACCTAGATTCAGTTGTACCGGTATGGAGTCGTAACCGAATCCCAAGCACCGACCTAAGACCTCACACACGCCATAGAATTATAAGTTCCTCAGAACCTCATCGTAGATAAAAGTTTACTAACTATCCGAAATGCTGTTTAATATACACTACTATCATTATTCAAACTCTTCCAACTTATCTTTTTACGTGCCTACTTCAGACTAAAGATATTAAATAGAAATACATACCACACAAAGAACAAAAAGAATATTAAAGTGTTCTAAGAGGACATATATCCCAAACGAATTATTATTAAAGATGAAGTACCCTCTAAAAAAAAAAAAGAAACTCATAATTACACTTTACGACCAAAACTCTTTCACCCATCACAACGTACGTAATGGAGAAAAATACAAGAGTAATATAAGGACGAACGATTAATTAAATACGAATTTTTCTTTTCTTGTTTAGCAGGGAAGAGCATATTATTCTCATAACACTCCTTAATTAAATGATTGGAAAGATCCTGCAGGTTTTCACCTATCCATCTTGGGATTTTCCCTGTGAGTTTGTTGTTGCTAAGGTCAAGGAACAATAAATTATTGCAATGCTGCAGTTCCAAAGGAAGTTCTCCATAAAAAGTGTTATTGTTGAGGTGCAATAATGTGAGCGAGCTCAGCGAACCAATTGAAGGAGGAATTTCGCCGGCAAGATTGTTGTTCGACAAATCCAAAACTTGAAGGGATGAATTCTTCCAGCATTGAGGGAGTTCTCCTGCTAGAGAGTTGTTTGATAGGGCCAGAACTCTTAGATATTTTAGTTTACATATATCAGATGGGATACTACCGTTGATCTGATTGCTTGATAGTAACAAATCACTTAATTGCAGCATATTCGAGATTGGTGAGAGGAAGGGTCCTGATATAGAATTTTCTGAGAGATCTAACATTACAAGCGTGTTTGGCAAAGATGGAATTGAGCCTTCAAGTCTGTTAGACCCCAAAATAAGATATTCTAGGCTTGTAAATTGCAAGGACATGGGCAACTTGCCTCTAATCTGATTATGAGAGAGATCTACGGAGGAAAATGACAAATTCCAAAACCATTCAGGAATACTATCTGCAATGCTAGTGTTGGACAGAGATAGTTCATCAAGTTGCATTTGCGATTGAAGCCACGCTGGAAATTGAGGATGCAAAAATTGACAAGAATGTAAATAGATAGACCAAAGTTGAAACGGGGGAATCCAATTTTGATCCACATCAATGATCAAAGAATTTGAGTCTAGGCTCAAGGAATCCAACTTTGATAGGTTGGCAAAATGAGCTTCAGATATGACACCCTGCAAGAAATTAGAAGAAAGATCCAAAATTTGCAAATTTGAGAGTCTCCCAATTCCAGGAGGAATAGACCCTGCTAGTAAATTAGAAGAGAGATCCAATACTTGCAAATTTGAGAGTCTGCCAATTCCAGTAGGAACAGGCCCTGCTAGTGAATTATTGCTGAGATCAAGAAAGCTTAGATTCTTCATCTCCTCTACCCAGCTAGATAAATTTCCATGAAGCTTGCTATTTTCTAAAGTTAGTTCCTCCATATTCTTCCATGAGCAAAGCGTCCTTACAACCTCTGCAATATCTCCACCGATGCCCAGACCGCTCAAGTCTATAGCTCGCAGATTGCACAAATTTTTAATTGGTCTAGGTATGGTACTTTCAGAATCGAAGTCATTCATTCCTAAATACAGACTGTTGAGAGAAGTTATGTTTCCAAGTGAGTCCGGGATCTTCCCGTGAAATCCAGAATATCTGAGATCGAGATAGGAAAGCTTGGTAAGATTCCACAGCCAAGTTGGCAGGGTGGTATTAAAGGGGCCATTATCACGAATATCAAGGACTTTCAGGGATGTAAAGTTGACATGAGAAAGAGATGTTGGAATATTAGTAAGCTGGCATGACGATAAATATAATTCTTGTAGAAAGTGCAACGTGTTTACTACTTCTAACCAATCTGTAGCATTGGATAGGTTTAGGTCGCTTAAATCAAGAACCCTAATAGAAGACAACCGAGAGAGCCATGAAAGGTCGTTGAGACAAGTGCCGTCGAAACCAAAAGCGTCACTCAAATGCAGAGTATGCAGCCGAGAGAGATTATTGATCTGAAGAGGGGTTTTACAAGTGAAGAGCGAACTAGAGAGGTCAATATAACGAAGATTAGATAGGTTGCCAAGTTGCTCAGGTATCTCACCCCCGAAATTAGAACCGGAGAGATCAAGATGCATCAAGCTTTTTAACGAACCGATAAATTTCGGGATAGAGATTCCACCAAAATCATTCCCACTAAGATCAAGGCGACTTAAATGACTTAGAACAAGTAAAGATGAATTGATCTCACCGCGCAGGGAATAATCCGACCGGTTGGAATAACTCATATAGTTGTTTCGAAGGTTGAGCTTCACAACGTGGCCGGTGTTGTTGTCGCAAACTACTCCCTTCCAAGTGCTACAACAATCTTGACCGGCCCATGAAGACAATCGACCGCCAGTATCAATAATACCAGCTTTGAAGGTAAGGAGTGCCTCCCTTTCGATCTCGAAGCACCCGCTTGTTAGGATACAATGATGGCCTAAAAGCCATACACTGAGAAGAAGTGCTAGCACACGGTATTGCATGGTTGTGGTCCTCGATCGTGACCAGTATATTTTACAGCTCTACACAATGGCAGTGGCTACTTATATAGATCCATGCGCAAAACACACGTGTATTTATTGGGTCTCTCTCTAGCTAGTTGGGACCCATTGGGAGGAAAATGAATACAGCGTATAGAAGAAGCTAAAGACCCCAAGTCAATGATGTGAGAAATAACGTTTACGCGTTATTAGCTGTAATAGTTGCACTTGTTTGAAAATTCAAAACTAATTTGATAACGCTTGTACGTAAAAATTCATGAATTTTAATATTTTGCCATATTGGCCGCAAGTAGTAGTCTAAGATTCGACAATGCGCGAAGGGATTTTGTTGTTTGATCTAGAAAAAACAAGTATATATCTAATAACTTTTGAATTCCTATATATATATATATATATATATATATATATATATATATATATATATATATATATATATATATATATANTGTAAAAATAATAATTTTCTATAGATAACAGCTATTTCTAATAATTTATTAACAGAATTTAACTCTAGAGCTATATTTGGAATAGATTGGAACGTAAAAATTTTTTTTTCAATAATAATTTTTTAAATGGACTAAATTAAAAATTCGGAAACTTTTCAAATGTACATGAGCAATTGCCCCCATATTATATGTATATTTATTGGTGCTACGGTCGACTAGCTACTACATCCCTTCACTTTGCGCATCTCTCTCTGTATACGTACACAGTCCTTTACGTCTACATCTAATTAACTATTTCTACAACAAATTAAATTAAAAAACCAGTACCCCAAAAGGCCTAAAAAATATATATAAGATGAAATTTTGGGTGAACTTGTGGGTATGAGAAGCATTAATTAATGAGGAAACGAGTAATTTTAGCGCGCGAGAGAACCAACTATATAGTTGGGACCCATCATTAGGAGGAATAATGAATATAATATAGCGTGTGTATATAGCAGAGGCTAAATTAAGACCCTACTAGTCAATGATGGGGGATCACCGATGCATTAATGTTTGTTGTAATTAATCCACTTGTCTTAAAATTCAAAACTAATCCCGTAGACGTAACGTACAACATCTAAAACGATTATACGTAAAAAAAACGTGAATTTTAAAATTTTGTCATCTTGGCGGAAAAAAGTCTAAAATTCACATGGTGCGATTTTGTTATTTGATCTAGAAGAAATACATATTTTTAATAACCTTTGAATTCTAATAAATGATGTTTTTAATTTTGTAGAATATTTTAAATAATTTGATTTTGATTTGAAAGCAACTATAATTGAGTTTTAGAAGTGCCGCATGCTATATGCTATGTGCAGTAATAATTTTTTGTCACAATAAAAGACTGAAAAAATAGTAGACAATAGACTATTCATATGCGACTACCAAAGGGTATTTTGCGCAAACAAATGCTATGAAAACAGAAAATAAAAATCAGATTCGACCCACTAGGCCCTATTTTTCACATATCTGATTGGTTTATGCCGGACTGAACCAGATCGAAATAACTAATAATAAGAGCCGCGAGAGACCAAGCTAGGCTTGAGTCTTCAATTCTTTTAGTTGGTCCGAGATCAAGTCTGAGATAATCCTTGCATAACCCGATCTGGTCCGGCCTGATATTATTTTTTTTCTCTAAATTGGCCTTGAACTTCAGACACTTAAAATTAATTACTAAGTTTGAATTTTTGGGACATGTCATTTGTGTGGAAAACTAATTATTCGTTCAATGAGCCACAACTAGTTTAGACAAATTGGAACATTCAAACTAAATTTTCTGCATAGGAAATATTGACTAAATATTCATATATGAAACCTTGACTATCTATCTATCTATTAGCAATATATGAATCCTCGTTCCATCAATGCCACGTGGCGGAGAAAGGGAGTGGGAGGCGGATGTGGTGGTGATGGGGTGGGTTGGGGGTAGAGGTGGGTGTGGGCCCCAACCAAATGGGGTAGAGGTGGGTGTGGGCCCCAACCACGTGGCGGAGAAAGCGTGCATGAATTGTCATAAAGTCGGCAGCGTAGGATCTGTCGTCACCGACTTAGCCAAATAAACAGAAAACGCTACTCTTTTCTGCGCCGACTTTATGTAACTAAGGCTTGTTGCAGATCCGTGATGGGTGTTTCGCTGCCGGTTATTTGAGGTCAAGTTCGTATCTGGCACCGACCGTCCTAGCGCAAGCGGCAGGTACTAAGTTCGAATTCTAATTGATTCATGTAGAACGCAGCGGAAATATTGGTTCGTACCTTTTGCGGAAGCGATTCGCGCAACAACGCGATGAGCCCGGATCGTTTAGATTGATTCACGTGTCCTCCGATCGTCCTTGAATGTCTTCTCACGCTCCACGAACTCGCGGTGGATCGAACTACAAACGAGCGCGATCGCAAATCCACCATGCAAATTCCTCTAGAATAATAGGTCAATNTTTTGAATTCCTATATATATATATATATATATATATATACACACACACACACACACAACTCTTTTAATTTTGTAGAATATATTAAATAATTAGATTTTGATTTTAAAGTAACTAAGATTGAGTTTTTGAAGTGCCACATGCTATGCTAGGTGCAATAATAATTTCTTGTGAAGATAAAACCTATAAAAATAATAATTTTATATAGATAACCGCTATTTCTAATAATTTATTAACAGAATTTAACTCTAGAGCTATATTTGGAATAGATTGGAACGTAAAAAAAATATTTTTAATAATAATTTTTTTTTTTGATTAAACAGGGATATACCCTATTTGAAAGAGTAGCTAGGGACAAAGGCGATATTACACAGGTCGAAAGCCCTAATCTAATCGCAAAAACAGAGGAATGCTTGTTAAAGAACTACCCTGACAAAATTAACCTTCCCAAAATAAACCATGTCCCCATTCCAAAACGATCATTGCCAAGAGAAAGGAAGCTAGCTTGTTGATGCAGACTCCCAAAGTATGGTGGTCCCGTAGATTCTTTGGCCCAGTTTTCCGCAGTCCTCAAAGTGATCGTCAAAAATTCGGAAACTTTTCAAATGTACATGAGCAATTGCCCCCATATTATATGCATATTTATTGGTGCTACGGTCGACTAGCTACTACATCGCTTCACTTTGCGCATCTCTCACTGTATACGTACACAGTCCTTTACGTCTACATCTAATTAACTATTTCTACAACAAATCTATTACTATATATAAAAGTAGAACCCTTAATAAACCCTATGTGAGAAGCCGACACGTGACTTTCTATATACTTGCCATGTGTCAAACTTAAATATGGATATTTGGTTACGAATTATTTGAAATTATTTGTTTAATTAATTATTTAAAATTATTTTAAAAAATTTACAGATATTATGTGGCAAAAAAATTGGCCGGTGCAGATATTACGCGTGAGAAGAGGTGGGAGGCGGAGGCGGTGGCAATGGGGTGGGGGTAGGGGTGGGTGTGGGTGTTGGCCCCAACCAAATGGTGTTTGGGGCCCAGCCCGGTATTTTCTTATACTTTATTTTAATTATTTTCTCTTCAATAATTTGAATCGAGAGAATTTGATTTTTTATAATCCAATCAAATTTTTAAATAATTTAGATTATCTATATTAAATATAAATATAATTAAAAATAAAAAGAGAGTTTGATGGAGTTTAAAGTAATACTTATTTTAATAAATTTAGTTCCGAAAATTATATGAAGTATATTAACTAAATTTATAAAGTCAAACAATGCATTCAAATTTTGAAGTTAAAGTATTATTAATCGACTAAAATCAAATATAGAAAGATTAGATAATTAAAGCAAAATTTTGAAAGATTAGGTAGTTTGTTTTGACTTTGATTTTAATTTCAAACTTCAATATCATATTTATATTCTGATGAATGATCAACTTCATATTTAAAATTTTTTAAAATATTCAAATATGATTGGACCTTAAACCCAAAAATTAAAATATAAAAAAATAAATTACTCATTTTGTCCCAAATTATAAGATGTGTGACATCTTAGTCATTACATTTCTCTTATACTTTTTGTCTTCTTCCGTTATTTTAGCTAAATTTATTTATTTTCTTTAAATATATTATTGGTTATTTTTTATATTTATAATTTTATAAAGTTATCTAATTAATAATAAATTGTTTCAAAACATACCCGTAGCTCTAGCAAATCAAAAGGCCTCAATTGATGTTAAAGTTGAGGGGGCTATTTCAAGCTATAGCCAATAGCTGAGGGGCCCTTTACAATTTCTCCAAAAAAAAAAAAAAATAATTTGGACTTATTTTAAATTATTATAATCAAATCTATAATACTATTAATTGACTAAATATTGATAAATTATGATAAAAGATTTTTAGTTATAAAATTTTGGAATATAAAATTTTTCTACTTTTTGAAATGCATAGATAGTAATTACCCATGTTTAGCACTACGGCCTGAGATTAACTTTCTCACAAGACAGGTGCGAGCGAATCCAAGACTGAATACTATTACCGGTCTGTTTTTTTCTCTTTTTTTTTTGTTGACCAAAAAGTCCTTTTTTAAAATAGATATTTTACCTATAATTCAACGACCTAATTAATTTTGTTGGGCTGTTTAAAGCGACGATTGTATTAACTTTCGCGTTGAAAATATGTTAGACGGAAAAATAAGTTTTATCTTTCTAATATTTTTATGCAAATGTAAAAGTGTTCTATTTGATGGATTGTTATGTTTATATAGGCTTCTGGAGATTTTGTCGGACAGATAATATATACAGACGATGTTTGCCGAAGCAGTCGTTAAAATTTATAAATATTTAATCAAGATTAATAAGATAAATTATATCAAAAGATGACAAAAAGGATTGATATTATAATCTTAAATGAATATATTACATTTAAAGAAGAATGTTTCACCTATTAGTATAATCGACTCTATAGAGCCTTCTGGATGTGGGAAGATGTCATGGTTATTGGGCAAAAGAGGTTAGATCGAAGCATATAGGTACGGAGTACGCTTTCTGCCATTTTATCAGTAGAGTTATAGAAATTATCTTTGATCATGTATTTATTCAAATAATACTGAGTAGTATATGCTTGTATAGAAGTGTACAAATATATCACGATCCCCACAACTATACCGCTATTTTGAGATTAGATTCTTATACTATATTATTAATCCAATCTTTTCTGACTTTTATTTATTTAATTAAATAATTTTAATTAATTAAGATAAAATTTTATTAAATTGCAGCCAATAATTCTATTAAATTGTAATATTGAAAAACTTATATAGTAAATAAAATTAAAATCAATAATAGCTAATAATTTAAATAGAAATTATTATTTAAACATTTTTTTAATAGTAGAAATAACTCAACTAAAATTAGATTTGAAAAAATATATATATATCAAAAGTATACTAGCTGAGGGTAGCCAGTTCAAAATTTTTATATTGAGGGGGTAATTACTAGTCGCACTGTAAGATTGCTTAACAATTCCTAGTTAGCAGGGCAACTAGAAGAAAGTCGCGCGTCTATGTATTGCCACTTCATGATCAAATTGGTCACAACAAATGTTTCCACCGTCATCTTCACGAGAACACATCAATTACTCATTTTTCACATGCCAATTACAAAAGTTAGTCCTCAGGCGTGCTCATTCACTCTTTATACTGTTAAAAGCCAGTGTCTTTTATTGTCGTCTTGTTTCAAAAGTTTTTTCTATATATATATTAATTATTAATATATATATATATATTATATATCAATATAATATATAAGTATATAAAAGTTATGGTAACTTCAAGTTTATTTTGTAATAATTAGCTGTGCCTTATTCATTTAGCTAGCTCAACGGGAGCTGGCAAACGAGCGAGCCGTGCTCGCGTTCGAACTCGTGTTCGGCTCGATATTCGGTCAGCTCCGAGCTCGAATCGAAATTAAATGAGCGCAAGCTTGAACAAATAAAACTTCGAAATTTATTTCAAGCCGAGCTTGAGTATTTCTCGCGTCGTTCGATTAGGCTCGAAAGCTCGAAAGGCTCGAATATATATACATATATATATATATATTATATATCTAGAGGCTTTAATTTATTTGGGACATTTTTTGTTGGCCCAATAAAATAAACCCAACAGTATCACTGAATGTGAGCCAACTCTAAATTTACATATACACTCTCTCTTTCAGAGCTTTAACTGTTTGCCATAACCTCAAAACACATGTAAATTCAAATTCTCAAATCAGCAATTTTTTTTGGCCTCTTCTCTCTCTCTCTCTCGACCCCTACCCGTCAGGCACGCACCCTAGCTACATTTCTTTTATAATTATTTTGTATTTTGAACTATTGAAAGTGTCGTCTCAAAATTATAGGTAATGATTCTATAAAATATAAACTATTGATTATATTTATAGCTCGAGAATCTTCCACATCCGGCTCGTTTAGAGCTCGAGCTCGCTCACTCCGAGAACTTAGGCTCGCTACGCTCGGCTCGAATTAATTTCAAGGCGGCTTGAGCTAGATTTCAGGCTCGGAATATTATTTCAAGCCGATTTGAGCTGACATAAGATCGCTCGACTCGGGCTGTTTCACCCCTACTGCAACGCCTACCATGTAAGGGTTTTGTAGTACATGTTATGGAAGATATTATACTAGATTTATTTGAGAAGATTAAGGTTTCTAAGAAAGACTCTTTTTTGGTTTTACTTTATCAAAGTTACATATTTTGATCACTTTTCGTTTATAAAGATGGTGCCCCCGGGGGGCGCTTGGGGGGGAGGTCTGGTGGCAATATATGATGCTAAAATTTATGCACTATATTTTTCTGTCTCTCTGTTTTAATTATCTTTTTTTTTTTTTATGCCATGTAAGAAATTTGAGGTTGTTGGGCTTTCTGGCGAGAGCAATTAAATTTTTTTCTTGAGTAACAAGGATAAACTATGAATTGCGTAGCAATAATAGACTTGTTTTCTGAAACTTCATTCATTATATGAACAGTTCTCTTTCTCTTTAAGCTTTATTCTGTCCATAACCGACTGTTTTCAATGCAAGTTGGTAAGAGTTAAGGTTGGTACCCTCCGATGTCCCAATTGAATTTTAGTTGATTTCATATTTTCCAGCTAAGTTTATTTTAACAGGAAGTGGATAGGCATGCTGCCTTCTCATCAAAGAAAACTTTATTCTGCATATGCAACTTTAAATCCTTGTATTACGAGGTTAGTCAAATTAATTCCTCACAATACTCTTATTATGAGAAGGGACGATTTGTTCTTTCTTTTAAGGCATAAATTAATTGCAAGCAGATATAATGCAGAACATATATAAAAGGGGTAATCGCATGCAACATTACCACCTTTCTCAAAAACCCGCATTTCACATATAAACCTCAAAGAAAAAGAAAAAAAAAATGATTATATCCATGGGAAGTAGAAATTTTATTTAAGGCAACCCGTATATACGAGGAAATCTTGTGAATTATAAGAAAAGGCAAGAAACCACACTACATAAAAGAAAATTGTAAAATCTAGATTACATCCGTGGCATTTTCTGTTCAACTTCTCAAACTTAGTTACTATCATCACATATAATTTGTCGTAAAGCTATCAATCGTTTTGAAAATAGATGCTACTTCCAAGACTCCTTGAATATTAAGATACCGCACCACCCAGAATCCAAGCCGACGAACGCTAAGCCAATGCTGAGGTATGGCCATGTTGATTAGATCCATCAGGGTTAGTCGTTCCAACTCATTAGGCATGTGTTTCATTTTCAGTACAATTCTTCCCCGTGGGAGGTCCACAAAGATAAGTGTGCCAATATAAATTGAAGGGTTTTGAGTGTGCTCAATTGATTTCTCTTTGGAATCCTTCCAGATAAATTGTTGTAAGATAAATTCAGGTAGTTCAAAAATGTCAAAGCCGACAAGTTTTTGTGGAATGGCACCTTGAAGCTCTATTAGTGAGAGTCCAGTGATTCTAGAGAGCGCATGTCACCTAACCTTTCCGGAATCATTCCAGTTAGATGATTTTCCGATAAATTCAAACTATGCAATATCGCAAGTGCAACTATCTCTTCTGGATTTGACCGCTTTAAATTATTTTCCGAGAGGTCCATAATCTTGAGAAGATAAATGGTGGAGAATATTTGATACTCTTTCTCATGTATTACAACAAGCAAGTTATTACTGTAGTCAAAATATAAAGGTCCTCTCGTCAACAGAAAATCCTTTCCATCATAACTGTGAATTGTAGGATAGATCATCGCGCTGAATTACCAAAAGAGCGTGGATTGATCCTGTCAAATGTTTATGCGCGAAGATCCAAGAATTGAGGTAACGAGTGTCCAAGTTGCGAAGGAATTTCTCCCACAAATATTGGACCTCAGCTGCAATATTACTAGATCCATGCAAGTTTTCACCTATCCATACTTGGATTTTCCCTGTGAGTTTGTTGTTGCTAAGGTCAAGGAACAATAAATTATAGCAATGCTGCAGTTCAAAGGAAGTTCTCCATAAAAAGTGTTATTGTTGAGGTGCAATAATGTGAGCGAGCTCAGGAACAATTGAAGAAGGAATTTCCGCGGCAAGATTGTTGTTTGAAAAATCCAGACTAAAAGGCGGTGAATTGTTCCAGCATTGAGGGACTCCTCCTGGATAAAGAGTTGTTTGATAGCTCCAGAACTTCTAGAATTTTATTTACATATATAAGATGGGATACTACCGTTAATCTGATTGCTTGATAGTAACAAAGAACTTAATTGCAGCATGTTCGAGATTGGTGAGAGGAAGGGTCCTGATATAGAATTTCTGAGAGATCTAATATTACAAGCGTGTTTGGCAAAGATGGAATTGGGCCTTCAAGTTTGTTAGACCCAAAATAAAGCTCATCTAGGATTGTAATTGCAAGGACATGGGCACTTGCCTCTAATCTGATTATGAGAGAGGTCTAGATACTACAATATGTGAATTCCAAAACATTCGGAAGTGTCTGTGATCCCTGTGTTTGGACAGATTTAGAGAGACAATTTGCATTTGCCATCGAAGCAATGCTGGAAAATAGAGGCCTGCGAAAATTGACAGAGAATCTAAAGCAAGAGATACAAGTTGAAACGGAGAATCCACTTGTTATCCACGTCAATGAATCAAGAATTTGAGCGCTAGGCTCAAGTACTTCAAGTTTGATAGGTTGGCAAAATGAGCTTCAGATATGACACTTTGCAAGGAATTATAAAGAAGGTCTAACATAGCAAATTTGGAGTCTCCCAATTCCACTAGGAAAGGCCTGCTAGTGAATTATTGCTGAGATCAAAGAGTATCTAGATTCTTAATCTCCTCTAGCCATCCAAATAACTCCCATGAAGCTTGTATTTCCTAAAGTAGTTCCCATATTCTTCCATGAGCAAGAAGCGCCTTTATACAGCTCTGCAATATCCCACCGATGCCCAGACCGCTCAAGTCTATAGCTCGCAGATTGCCAACAAATTTTTAATTGTCTGTATGGTCTTTCAGAATCATAAGTCACATTCCTAAATACAGAACTGTTGAGAGAAGTTATGTTTCCAAGAGAGTGGGATCGTCATGAAACCAGGAATTCTGAGATCGAGATAGGAAAGCTTTGGTAATGATCCACAGCCAAGTTGGCAGGGTGGTATTAAAGGGGCCATTATACTAATATCAAGAGATTCTAGATATGTAAGTTGACATGAGAAAGAGATGTTGGAATATTAGTAAGCTGGCATGAGATAAATAATAATTCTTGTAGAAAGTGCAACGTGTTTACTATTCATACACGGTCTGTAGCATTGGATAGGTTTAGCATGCTTAAATCAAGAACACCTAATGAGAGACAACCGAGAGAGCCATGAAAGGTCACCAACGCAAGTTGTGGGAAGCAAAAGGCCTCACCCAAACGCAGAGTATACAGTCGAGAGAGATTACTGATCTGAAGAGGGGATTTACAAGTAAGAGTGAACAGAGAGGTCAAGATAGCGAAGATTAGATAGTGTGAGTTGCACAAGGTATTTCACACACTGAAATTAGAATTAGAGAGATCAAGATGCATCAAAGCTTTTAACGAACCATAAATTTCGGGATAGAGGATTCCACCAAATCATTCCAACTAAGATCGAGGCGACTTAAATGACTTAAATAAAGTAAAGTGGATGATCTCACCGCGCAGGGCACAATCGAATGAATTGGCATCGCAGTTATAATTGTTTCGAAGGTGAGTTCACAAGTGGCCGGTGTTTGATTGTCGAACTATCCTTCAAGTGCTACAACAATCGCCCGACGCCCACGAAGAACAATCGACCGCGGTTCAATAATACCAGCTTTGAGCAAAGGAGTGCCTCCCTTTCGATCTCGAAGCACCGCTTGTTAGGATACAATGATGGCTAAAAACCATACAGAGAAAGAAAGTGCTAGCACACGAGTATGCATGGTTGTGGCCTCGCGTGACAGTATATTTTTAACAGCTCTACACAATGGCATGGCGGCTTTATATAGATCCGTGCGCAAAACACACGTGTACTTATTAGGTCTCTCTCTATGTTAATTGGGACCATTGGGAGAAATGAATACGGCCGCGTATAGAAGAAGCTAATTAGACGCCCAGTCAATGATGTGAGGAATAATGTTTACGCATTATTAGTGACAATAGTTGCACTTGTTTGAAAATTCAAACTAACTTTGATAACGTTGTACGTAAAAATTCATGAATTTTAAAATTTTGCCATATTGGCGCAAGTAGTCAACTCTAAGATTCGACATGCCACTAAGGGATTGTTGTTTTGATCTAGAAAGCAAACAAGTGTCTAATAACAATAAACTGAAAGTTGTACTAATTCTATTGAAAAGTTCATCAAATTTGGTAATTTTAATTACTTTGTAGTAAATGAAACTTAATTAATATATACCTGCTGATAGCTGAATTTAAAACTAGAATGCATATCTGCAACCACATCTAGAGTTTAATATCTAAGCCATCTTTGATTTCGGTTAAGATATATAGAATTTCACCAGCGAGAAAAGAAAACGTTTTTATGCTTCGTCTAAACCCTTGAATTTATAAGTAAACGTTCAATGAGATTAGGCTATATCTTATAGTATTATGCTGGAATACTTTTAAAAGCACACGGCATTCATTTTTATTTCTTAAACGTCTATGGCTTAATTACTATTTGGTGGTTGTACTTTTATAGATTTTAGGGTTAAAAACTCATAAGTACGTGAATAATACGTGCTTTTAAAAATATTATAGCTCAACTTATATCTCATATGCCCCTATATCTAAAGTAGTAACTAAAAGAGCAAAGTGAATTTTAATCCAAAATCGAATGAAACATCACAACAATTTAGACACTGAATATAGGCAACATGAATCACACTAATGTGGGCCCGAAGGATAATGCATAATATAAAAATAATGTTCGGGATGAGCAAAAATTAATCCCCATTAACATTGTGGAAAAGGATATAAAGCAGAAGAGCCAAGTCCATCCCATTAGTATTTAACAAAAATAAAGTTGATAACTTTAGTAAGTGGCTAGCCCTTTTAGTAAGTGCTTGACCCAACGTCAAACACTAAAAGAATTTATTTTCTCTTATTTGGATTCAAATATAAAAAATAAAAAATAATAAAAATGGGTAGAAATTCGCAATTTACGGTGATACTATATTTGCCCCGATACCAATTTGTTATAAAAAGAACATAAAAGATCTAACTCATCGCGTGTGAAAATTAAATAGCAAAAAAAAATTGAGAAAGTGAGAAGTAAAATAAAATACATAAATATTTACATGGTTCGAGACGTATAAGGAGTGAAGATTTTCATTATAATCAAAATGGCGTACAAAAATTACTTTTCATCGCGATATGTAGAATGCAATAGATAACGCATATATAAAAATTGGGACTCAAAATACAAACAACGTGAGTCATATATACTAATATGGGCCTAATAGATAATGCATATATAAACAATAATATTTTGATAGACCGATAATAGTAAGTAATGCTCGTGGAAAAGCAGGCATAAAGGCCCAAGTCAATTCTAAGTGTGGCAAAGAAATTAAAGAGGCAAAACTTTCGTTATTTAGTGGAGGACTCCAAGTCACAAGGCCCAAGGACTTTTTTTAAATAAAGGATAAAGTGTATCAAGTTAGCCCCTGTGGTTTCATATTTTCTCATTTTACTATCCTGTGATTTAAAGTGTATCAAGTTAGTACCCTGTGGTTTCATTTTTCTTTTTTTTATTATCTATTTTACTATTTTTTTTCGTTAAATCAGTGATAAAGTTAAAACTAAAGGGTACTAAAGTAATTATTCGATAAACTTAGATAGGATATCTGAAGTTTTTTGTATATAATTTAACGAAATATTAACGGAGGAAAAAAAAATTAGTGACAAAGTTAAAACTAAAAAGTATTAAAGTAAATATTCGATAAACCTAGGTAGGGTATCTAAAGTTTATGTAATAATTTAACGAAATATCAACAGAGAAGCCGACGAAAAAAAGAAAATGAAACCACAGGGTATTAAATTGATGCACTTTAAATCAGAGGGTACTAAAATGAGAAAGTGTGAAATCACAAAGTACTAAATTAATACACTTTAAATCACATAGTACTAAAATGACAAAAGGCGAAACCATATAGGTGGTATTTGAAATTTTCCCAAAAAAAAAAACAAAAACAAAAACATTCTTTTTTTTTTTCCTTTTGGATAAAAGGAAATTTTACTTATACATTCTAATAATAAAATGTAAATCTTACACCCTCTATTCCAAGGCTTCTAGAAATTTAAATAATTTTTAGTAAAAAATAAATAAATAATTGAAGTGACAAGTAAAAGTTAATGGTCTTTGGATAGAAAAAGTATAAAATATACATCCCATCGAACTCAGGATCTCCGGGTTTAATATCATGTTAAATATACAAAATAATCATTATTCTTTAAACGCTTAAGTTGCACGAGAACGATATTTTTAATAATTATATTCAACAGGAGTGTACCAGCTACATTGCTTTTGGATAAATTATAGTTTTAGTCTTAAAACTATAAGACTGGTAACATTTTGGTACTTAATTTTTAGTTTGTTATAATTTTAACTGAACTAAAATAAATTAAGATTTTGAAAAAAAAAATATATATCAATGAAAAGTATATAGCTGAGGTAGCCATTTCAAAAAATTTTATAGTTGAGGGGGTAATTAAGTCGGCACCGTAAGATTCTACAATTGCCCAGTCTAGCAGGGCCAACAGAGAGAGTCGTGTCTTCAATTGCCGACTTCATGCATCAAATTGTAACACAAATGCTTTCCACCGCTCATCACGAGAACCACATCCAAATTACTCATTTTAATGCATTAAAAAGTTAGCTCCTCAGCGTGCTATTCACTCTTTATACTGTTCTAAAAAGCCCCAGGGTTCTTATTGTGCCTTGTTTAAAAAGCTTTTCCATAACCCTATATATATTGGCCATGGCTACTATACTATTATGAGTATTGGAGCTCTCATACTCATAAGTTGTTTTCAATGATGGAGCTTCTGAATCGACGATCCAGTCCGTTAAATATGATCTAGAGTATTTGAAACTTCTAAAAAATAAATTTCGTAAATTTTCGAAATCATAATAAAGTCCATCAAATGGGCATAAAATGAACGGTCAAAATCGAACGACGTTCTAAAAAAGGATGATCGGATCCTTCAATTCAAGATCGGAGTTATTGATCTTTATGTATGTAGTGAATAGAATTTTCTATCAAAAATTCAACAAATTCCGATCCTTTTACACCGTTAAACTAGCAAGTATCCCATACCGGCCGTTAAAAATTGTCAAATTTGTGACCTCTTGATCGTAAGGTAAATGATGTCGAAAAATTATAAAATTTGATTTCTAGAAGTTTTAAATGCTGTAAATAACGTTTAACGGTGTGGATCGTCGATTCGGAAGTTTTATCATCGAAAACAACTTATGAGTACGAGGGTGATCGTACTCATAATAGTATAGTAGCCGGACCCTATATATATATATATAACTGTTATGGTACATCTCAAGATTATACTTTAGAGGAAAGAAATTTCTTTTGTAATAATTAGCTGTGTCCTTAATCTTTAGCTAGCTCAACGCCTACCATGTAAAAGGGTTTTGTTACATGTATGGGAAGACTATATACTGGATTTATTTGAAATTAAGGTTTCTAAGAAAAGACTTTTTTTTGGCTTTTACTTTATTCAAAGTACAATTTTTGATCCATTTTCGTTTATAAAGATAGGTCTGTGGCCAAATATATGACGTAAAATATTTATGCACTATATTTTTCTCTCTCTGTTTTAATTATCTTTTTTTTTTTTTTATGCATAAGAAATTTGGGTGGTTGGGCTTTTTTTAGCGATAGCAAGTAAATTTTTTTTTTGACTAAACAGGGATAAACTCTATTTTAGAGCGTGATAGCAATTAAATAGTAGACCATTGTTTTCTTAAACTTATTTTTATAATGAAGCAGTTCTCTTTCTCTTCTAACTTTTATTCTGTCATACCGACTGTTTGTTATATTTGGTTTAGATTTGTAGTTATCTAAATTGGAGTTAAATCCTAATTTAATTGGGATTGAATATAATTTAGATTTAATTTGGCATATATGGGTTATGAGTCGGAATCTAATTTCTAATTGAATTAGGATTAGACTCTATTTAGAAGGCATGTATTATAAATACATGCTACGGCCAAATTAATCGGTGCGACCAAATTAAGATGCCACGTTCTAATTAAGCCAAGCAATGCATGTTGGTTCCAGACGATCAAGAAGCCGCCGCCACCAAATCAAGAAGCCATGCACTAATTAAATTCAAGTTGCTTGTAGTCCGTACGGCTAAGAGGAGAGTGGCCGCGGCTCTAATTAAGGTTGCATATTAGAGAGAGCCGCTAATTAGCCGCATGTGCTAATTGAAGGCCAATTTTGATGGTCCGTACGGATTGGTGAGAGAGAAGTTTTTTTTTTCTCGAGTTTCTTGTTGCGGTGTTTCGGATTTAATTACGTTTTGATCTTTTGAGAGATTTTCTTATACTCCGCCTTTTCGACATTAATAAATTATTTGTTCCGTCGTCGTCCGTGGACGTAGGCCGTTGGCCGAACCACGTAAATATCGGTGTGTTCTTTCCGCTTATCTTTTCTTTTATTGCATTAAGTTATTTTCTGGATCTATTTTTCGCCGTTCCGATTTTAACACTGTTCTCAGCGCAAGTGGCAAAGAGTTTGATGGTTGGTACCCGATGTCCCAAGTTTGAATCATAGTTGATTCACATTTTCAGCTAAGCTTATTTTAAACGAAGTGGATAGCATACTGCCTTTCTCTCAAAAAAAGCCTCTAATTCTGTCATATGCAACTTTTAAATCCTTGTATTACGAAGGTTAGTAAATTAATTCCTCACAATACTCTTATTATACGAGAAGGGACGATTTGTTCTTTTCTTTTTAAGCATAAATTAATTAGCAAGCAGGAATATAATGAGAACATAAAAAGGGGTAATGCATGCAACACTACCCACTTTCTCAAAACCAGCATTTCACATTAATACTCAAAGAAAAAAAAAAATCTCCCATGAAGTAGAAATTATTATTAAGCAAACCCTATATACAGGAGAATCTTGTGAAATTATAAGAAAAACAAGAAACACACCATACATAAAGATAAATTATAGAAATCAGACTTCATCCGTGCATTTTTCTATTCAACCTTCTCAAACTTATTACTATCATCACATNTATTTTCCTCTTCTCATAGTTATAAGATGGTGATAGATGGAAGAGTTCCAATACCTGGAGAGTTTATTGTTGGATTCACCAGTTTAAGGTCTTCTCTATCATCGTGAACCCGATAACGTCTCAAACTTAAATAGTCCTTTAGTAGATTGGCCTTACTAAGGCCTTTCCAATCCACTGTACGCGAGGGACCTTAGCGACCTAGAGAGAGATTTACCCGAAGTTCCACGATAAGGTGTTTCGAACAGCCGAAACTGTAAAAACTTGGTGAACTTAAATAGAATATTGTTAAATTGACCTTCTTAAGGTTGGCCTTTAGTTAACTCGTGTGAGTTATTGGGAAGTTAAATATAACCGTTGTGAATAGAAACACCTGGAGGGTGCCCCTTCTTAACATGACTTTTACTTACCACAAGCAAGTTATTACTATAGTCAATGGCTGTAAAGAGCCACTCCTCAACAGTATATATATTTCTAGTATTATTTATCATAGCGCTGAAATTACCAAAAGAACGTGGTATTGATCCTGTCAAATTGTTATGTGAAAGATCCAAGAATTGGAGGTAGGTGAGTTGCGCAAGTTCCGAAGGAATTTCGCCCACAAACATATTTGACCTCAGCTGCAGTATTGATAGATACTCTAGGTTCTCACCTATCCATGTCGGAATTTCCCCCGTGAATTTATTGCTGCTAAGGTCAAGGAACAATAAATTATTGCAATGCTGCAGTTCCAAAGGAAGTTCTCCATAAAAAGTGTTATTGTTGAGGTGCAATAATGTGAGCGAGCTCAGCGAACCAATTGAAGGAGGAATTTCGCCGGCAAGATTGTTGTTCGACAAATCCAAAACTAAAAGGGATGAATTGTTCCAGCATTGAGGGAGTTCTCCTGATAAAGAGTTGTTTGATAGGTCCAGCACTTTCTAGATATTTTAGTTTACATATATAAGATGGGATACTACCGTTAATCTGATTGCTTGATAGTAACAAATATCTTAACTGCGACATATTTGAGATTGGTGAGAGGAAGGGTCCTGATATAGAATTATTTGAGAGATCTAATGTTCTGAGTGTGTTTGGCAAAGATGGAATTGGGCCTTCCAGTTTGTTTGACCTGAAAATAAGATCTTCTAGGATTGTAAATTGCAAGGACATGGGCAACTTGCCTCTAATCTGATTATGAGAGAGATCTACGTTACTACAATATGGTGAATTCCAAAACCATTCGGGAATAGTGTCTGTGATCCCTGTGTTGGACAGATTTAGAGAGAAAATTTGCATTTGCCCTCGAAGCCATGCTGGAAATAGAGGCGGCGAAAATTGACAAGAACCTAACATAATATCCCCAAGTTGAAACGGAGGAATCCACTTGTTATCCACGTCAATGATCAAAGAATTTGACTCTAGGCTCAAGATCTTCAACTTTGATAGGTTGGCAAAATGAGCTTCAGATATGACACCTTGCAAGGAATTATAAGAGAGGTCTAACCATAGCAAATTTGAGAGTCTCCCAATTCCACTAGGAATAGGCCCTGCTAGTGAATTATTGCTGAGATCAAGAGTATCTAGACTCTTAATCTCCTCTAGCCATCCAAATAAACTCCCATGAAACTTGTTATTTCCTAACATTAGTTCCTCCATATTCTTCCATGGACAATGCGACGGCCTTACCAACTCTGCAATGTCTCCGCCGATGCCAACAGAGATCAAGTTTATACTTACTAAATTGCACATATTTTGAATTGATGTAGGTATACTACCTTCAAAATTATTAGATTCTAAATATAGGGCGTTCAAGGAAGTTAAGTTTCCAAGTGAGTCTGGGATCTTCCCATGAAATCCAGAATATCCGAGATCAAGATAGGAAAGCTCCGTAAGATTCCACAACCAAGTTGGTAGGGTGGTATTGAAGGGACCATTAGAGCCAATATCAAGAAATTTCAGGGATGTAAAGTTGACATAAGAAAGAGATGTGGGAATTTTAGTAAGAGAACAACCAAGTAACGATAGATCTGTTAGAGAATGCAACGTGTTTACTACTTCCAACCAATCTGTAGCATTGGATAGGTTTAGCATGCTTAAATCAAGAACCCTCATAGAAGACAACTGAGAGAGCCACGAAAGGTTATCGACACAAGGGCCGTTGGAGGCAAAAGCAGCAGTCAGATGCAGAGTATGCAGACGAGACAGATTGTTGAGCTGAGCAGGAGGTGTTGTACATACGAAGTTTGAATAAGAGAGGTCAAGATAGCGAAGATTAGATAGGTTGTCGAGTTGCTCAGGTACTTCACCACTGAAATTAGAAAAAGAGAGATCAAGATGCATTAAGCTTTTTAACGAACCGATAAATTTCGGGATAGAGATTCCACCAAAATCATTCCAACTAAGATCAAGGCGACTTAAATGACTTAAAACAAGTAAAGATGGATTGATCTCACCGCGCAGGGAATAATTTGATAAATACTTGTTTCGAAGGTTGAGCTTCACAACGTGGCCCGTGTTGTTGTCGCAAACTACTCCCTTCCAAGTGCTACAACAATCCCGACCGGCCCATGAAGACAATCGACCGCCGGTATCAATAATACCAGCTTTGAAGGTAAGGAGTGCCTCCCTTTCCATCTCGAAGCACCCGCTTGTTAGGATACAATGATGGCCTAAAAGCCATACACTGAGAAGAAGTGCTAGCACACGGTACTGCATGGTTATGGTCCTCGTGACTAGTATATTTTACAGCTCTACACAATGGCAGTGGCTGCTTTATATAGATCCGTGCGCAAAATATACGTGTATTAATTTATTGGTGCTGGGGTCAATTACACCCTTCATTTGTGCATTTATCTCTCTACGCTGTCCTTGTCTATGTCTACATCTTATTAACTATTTCTACAGCAAAATAAAAAAATAAAAAAAATAAAGAAAAAGAAAACTTGGAACTTTAGGGACTCTTCCAAACAAACTTTCAACACTTTCTGCAGAGAAGAAGTGCTACAACAACATAAAAAAAAAAAAAAAAAAAAAAAAAAAAAAAAAAAAAAAAATGAAGCCTAAGTGGCAAAGAGCTTGATGGTTGGTATCCGAAACTCAAGTTCAAATCCTAATTGATTAACATTTCTAGCCAAATTTATTTCTAAATGAAATAAACAAAGCGGGTAGCGTGCTAACTACCTCTCAAAAAAGAAAAAGAAAACTTGGAATTTTACTGACTCTTTTTTTATTTTTTTGAGGAAAGAATAGCATATTACTTCGATATGGATAAAAAAAAAAAAAAGCACTACGCTACTGATTATAGCTGTGCGTTTAAGTCCCTGTTGATTCGAAACTTGGACATACATGAAATTGAATTCTCTGCACGTGAGAATATATATTGACTAAATATTATTATATGGAATCTTGACTTAACATAACTAAGCCTAAGAATTTATGGCACAGCCCAAAAATCCCCCAAAACGCCCAAGAAATATATATATATATAAGAAGGAATTTTGGGTGAACTTGTGGTGACGATCGAGAAGCATAAACGAGGAAACGAGTAATTTTCAATGATCCTAATAATGCAACCAGTTGGGACCCCCTGGGAGGAAAAATGAATACATCGTATAGAAGGGGCTAAAGATCCCAAGTCAGTGATGCGAGGGTTGATGTATGCATTATTAATTAGCTGTAATATATAGATGCACTTGTTTTAAAATTCAAAACTAATCTGATAGATGTAATGTACAATATCTAAAACACTTGTACGTAAAAATTCATGAATTTTGAAACTTTGTCATCTTGGAGGTAAGTAGTCCAAGATTCGGTAATGCACGAAGGGATTTTGTTATTTGATCCAGAGGAAACACGAATGTAATAACTTTTGAATTCCTATATACATACGGCTCTTTTAATTTTGTAGAATACATTAAATAATTAGATTAAGTAACTAATTAAGATTGAGTTTTTTAGAAGTGGCACATGCTATACGCTAGGTGCAGTAATAATTTAATTTCCTGTGACCATAAAGGCTGTAAAAAAAGTAGTCTATATATTTTAGACTAACGAAGGTATTTTGTGCAAACAAATCCTACGAAAGAGAAAAAAAATATAGATTCGACCAGCTAGGCCCTAATTAGAGAGATATTAATTATTATTATGATATTAATAATTAAATAATAATTACATAATTAGAGAGATATGAATTAGAAAGACATTTTTTAGAAATATAGTAAATCACTTCATACGTAAAATATACTATTCTATTAAATTATTATAGATATTAAGATTTTTGAAAAAAACAAAAGAATCAAAATTTTTAGTTATAGTCATACCGAAAAGTCTTCATACTTGGATAACTTATTCGATATCTAAATAGCACCTAAATAATTAGATTTTAATTTGAAAACAACTATAGCTGAATTTTAAAAGTGCCATGCAAGATACGCGAGTTGCGGCAATAATTTCTTCTGACGATAAAACTAAAGAAATGGTGGAGTATAGACTATCTACATTTGACTAACAAAAGACATTTCATCCAAAGTGTAGACCCTCTTTATGTGGCTAACAAAAGTATTCTGTCCAAACAAACCATATAAATTAAAATATATGTATAGAAAAAAAAAAACTTTGATTTGACCTGTTGATCTCGATGTTTCACATATTGGATCGGTTAATCTCGGCCGATGATAAAACTTCAATGAGGAGCTCCGCAAACGATGTTTGTTGGGGAGTTTCCGAAGTTAATTTTCTCTCCAATCAAAATTTTATAGTGTTTTTTAATACTAAAATTTTAAAAAAGAATTAAAATCTAAAAAAAATATAATTTTTGAATAAAAACAAAAGTGATATATGGTGACATATTGGGTCTCCTTAACGGCACGTCATTACGGAGCTTGGACTGAAGTGTCTATTCCGGGGCGAATGGTGCCAAAATAACTACTAATCAAAGCCGTGAGAGTTCAAGCAAATTGAGACAATACTCACGTGACCCGATCCGATCTGACCAGAAATGTTTTCGAATGGGGCTTGTAGTTCAGACACCTGAAATAAATTCAGCATCAGGTTTGACTCTGTAGAGCCAATTTCCTCTATTGATAATTGAGTGGTCGATCCATGTGCATTTGAGAAATACATTGATTTTCTTTTTACCCCAAATTGTGACGAGAAAAAGGGAGTGATTTTTAATTTCTTTTTTTTTTTAGAGAAAGATAGAATGCTATCCGCTTTGTTTATTTTTTAGCTGAAAATATGAATCAACTATGATTTGAATTTAAGAACTTCGATAACAACGATCAATCCCTTTGCCACTTGCGGTAGAAACGATCAATAAGAAATTTTTAATT
>NC_033645.1:1769052-1792850 GCF_001540865.1 Ananas comosus
GTTATTGTTGAGGTGCAATAATGTGAGCGAGCTCAGCGAACCAATTGAAGGAGGAATTTCGCCGGCAAGATTGTTGTTCGACAAATCCAAAACTAAAAGGGATGAATTGTTCCAGCATTGAGGGAGTTCTCCTGATAAAGAGTTGTTTGATAGGTCCAGCACTTTCTAGATATTTTAGTTTACATATATAAGATGGGATACTACCGTTAATCTGATTGCTTGATAGTAACAAATATCTTAACTGCGACATATTTGAGATTGGTGAGAGGAAGGGTCCTGATATAGAATTATTTGAGAGATCTAATGTTCTGAGTGTGTTTGGCAAAGATGGAATTGGGCCTTCCAGTTTGTTTGACCTGAAAATAAGATCTTCTAGGATTGTAAATTGCAAGGACATGGGCAACTTGCCTCTAATCTGATTATGAGAGAGATCTACGTTACTACAATATGGTGAATTCCAAAACCATTCGGGAATAGTGTCTGTGATCCCTGTGTTGGACAGATTTAGAGAGAAAATTTGCATTTGCCCTCGAAGCCATGCTGGAAATAGAGGCGGCGAAAATTGACAAGAACCTAACATAATATCCCCAAGTTGAAACGGAGGAATCCACTTGTTATCCACGTCAATGATCAAAGAATTTGACTCTAGGCTCAAGATCTTCAACTTTGATAGGTTGGCAAAATGAGCTTCAGATATGACACCTTGCAAGGAATTATAAGAGAGGTCTAACCATAGCAAATTTGAGAGTCTCCCAATTCCACTAGGAATAGGCCCTGCTAGTGAATTATTGCTGAGATCAAGAGAGCTTAGATTCTTCATCTCCTCTAGCCATCCAAATAAACTCCCATGAAGCTTGCTATTTTCTAAAGTTAGTTCCTCCATATTCTTCCATGAGCAAAGCGTCCTTACAACCTCTGCAATATCTCCACCGATGCCCAGACCGCTCAAGTCTATAGCTCGCAGATTGCACAAATTTTTAATTGGTCTAGGTATGGTACTTTCAGAATCAAAGTCATTCATTCCTAAATACAGACTGTTGAGAGAAGTTATGTTTCCAAGAGAGTCTGGGATCGTCCCATGAAATCCAGAATTTCTGAGATCGAGATAGGAAAGCTTGGTAAGATTCCACAGCCAAGTTGGCAGGGTGGTATTAAAGGGGCCATTATGACTAATATCAAGAGATTCTAGATATGTAAAGTTGACATGAGAAAGAGATGTTGGAATATTAGTAAGCTGGCATGACGATAAATATAATTCTTGTAGAAAGTGCAACGTGTTTACTACTTCTAACCAATCTGTAGCATTGGATAGGTTTAGCATGCTTAAATCAAGAACCCTAATAGAAGACAACCGAGAGAGCCATGAAAGGTCACCAACGCAAGGGTTGTGGGAAGCAAAAGCGTCACCCAAACGCAGAGTATGCAGTCGAGAGAGATTACTGATCTGAAGAGGGGATTTACAAGTGAAGAGTGAACTAGAGAGGTCAAGATAGCGAAGATTAGATAGGTTGTCGAGTTGCACAGGTATTTCACCACTGAAATTAGAATTAGAGAGATCAAGATGCATCAAGCTTTTTAACGAGCCGATAAATTTCGGAACAGAGATTCCACCAAAATCATTCCCACTAAGATCAAGGCGACTTAAATGACTTAGAACAAGTAAAGATGAATTGATCTCACCGCGCAGGGAATAATCCGACCGGTTGGAATAACTCATATAGTTGTTTCGAAGGTTGAGCTTCACAACGTGGCCGGTGTTGTTGTCGCAAACTACTTCCTTCCAAGTGCTACAACAATCCCGACCGGCCCATGAAGACAATCGACCGCCGGTATCAATAATACCAGCTTTGAAGGTAAGGAGTGCCTCCCTTTCGATCTCGAAGCAGCCGCTTGTTAGGATACAATGATGGCCTAAAAGCCATACACTGAGAAGAAGTGCTAGCACACGGTATTGCATGGTTGTGGCCCTCGTGACTAGGATATTTTACAGCTCTACGCAATGGCAATGGCGGCTTTATATAGATCCGTGCGCAAAACACACGTGTACTTATTAGGTCGTCTCTCTCTAGTTAATTGGGACCATTGNTGTTTCACGTACGTTGTCTTACTTGGAAAGTGCACAAGTTTGAATTGATAATGTTATTTTTATATGAAATAATTATTATAAATACCGAATAACACGTTGAACCAGTAGAGCTGGAACAATTGTTATTTCTCTACAGGCCATTTTAAAATGGCCCCCTTTTTGTTCGTTCAACCCTTCTTAACCTTTTATTTTTCACACAATTTCATGGTTTTAGGCGAAATAAACTGGAAGTTGTACTAATTCTATTGAAAAGTTCATCAAATTTGGTAATTTTAATTACTTGGTAGTAAATGAAACT
This sequence comes from Ananas comosus, assembly GCF_001540865.1. Lineage (NCBI taxonomy): Eukaryota > Viridiplantae > Streptophyta > Magnoliopsida > Poales > Bromeliaceae > Ananas > Ananas comosus. The sequence continues at coordinate 1,771,437 of NC_033645.1, forward strand.
TAATTAATATATACCTGCTGATAGCTGAATTTAAAACTAGAATGCATATCTGCAACTACATCTAGAGTTTAATATCTAAGCCATCTTTGATTTCGGTTGTATTGTTTAAGATTTTCGCACTGGCTAGCTAAATAATCTGAAAGCTTCAAACTTCGATTACACTGTATTAGATGCTTAACCTCACTTTAAAGCTCACTCACCACATTGAATACGGATCGATATTAGCCATGCGTCAAATAGTTCAACTCCTAAAGAAGTTAACCATTACCTCACCATATTGAATACGGATATTAGCCATGCGTCAAATAGTCCAATTTATAATGAAGTTAACCACGCTCAAACCCAAGTCAAATGTCTGGTTAATTAGACCCTCCACAACGCAAATTACATATTTCAACTGATATTAACAATCATGAGAACAAGAGCACGTCGAACTCGCAAATCTCGCACTACTGATAAAACATATAAACTCTACTATAATTTGAGCCTAAAAGACTCAAGCTACCCTACATATAAAACATGAAAAAGATAGCTTTATAGAACTGATAATTGAAAATGAATAGTGAAGTTAATAAATAAAAAAAATGATTCGTAATAAAATTAAACATCAACAGAACCTAATAGAACACATTCTAAACCTAAGAAGAAGTAGAGCGAACATACTCGACTTGAAAGGACAAAGCAGGCTGTCAAGTAAACCCGTGCGTTACAAAAACAAAAACAAAAAAAAAACCCTTCCAAAGCGTTATAAAGGAGATACAAAAGCGTAAAAGAATAAAATCATGGAACACGAAATTATTCACATAATTAAAGTCTATGGAACTAATAAAACGTGAAAGAGTAAAATCATGGAACACTAAATTTCACATAATTAAATCATAGGACACCAAAGTAAACAGAAAAAAAGCAGCCGAAGAGACAACTATAAAGCAATGTAATAATGTAGTTGAAATCTATGAGACGGATCCAAATAGCGTATAAAGGAAATCATGAAAAATCAAAATGGAAACAGTGACTAAAAAAAAAGCAGGCAATGATAAAGTAATTTAATATATGCTTTTTGAAATTTATAGGACAGATCCAAAGAGCGAAATAATGAAATCATGGGAAATCAAAATTGAAGCAGTGACTAAATTGCTTTTTTTAATCATTTTATCTATTATTTTTCCCTTTTTACTTTGGTATCTTATGATTGAACTATGTGAAATTTAGTATACTATGATTTTATTTTTTTACACTTTGGTATCCCCGATTGAACTATGTGAAATAGGAAATAAATTTTATTGAGGAACCCGGAACACTGAACTCAGGAGGTGATTATTGTTTTCAAAACGGGAGAAATTAAAGAAACGGTGTGAATCTTAACTGAACCCGGAAATACGGACGAAAAGGTGCTCGTAATGAATGATAATAGCCAGATAGTTTTATAATAACAAATATATACGTAATAGATAATCCGGGTATAATCATATATACTGAGTGCAACAAACATAAAACTCAGGGTTAAAAATATATACGCAATAGATAACGTAAGATGTATAGCGCTACTTTTCAATAAAAACATGCAATAAAACTAATATTACTTTTAGAAGTGAGGCATACGCAGAGCTTGGTAGATTTATAAATATATAAAATAAAATGAAGAGTGAAAGAGCTAAAAAAAAACGATAAATTAAAAGTGTGCGCTACTCAATCTAGAAAAGACAAGAAAAATATTGTTTGACCATAGCCTCGTTTATATCATAGTGACATTTAACGCTTAAAGATTGGTGAAAATAATAAAAAAGAACAAATATAAACTTAAGTTTATTCTCTTTTATTTAAGAAAATCACAAACTGCAACCCAGTTCGTGAATGATTTTCCCGATCGGTGAATGATTTCAATAGTTGAAATAAAAACAATTTGTGATTACCCTACCTGAACCGAGAAGACGAAATATAGGAAAAGGTGTTACAATTACCCCTAATTAAAAACAAGTAGGGCTTATAATAAAAATATAATTCGTAATAGGAAGCCCGGGTGTAATCACACTAAGTACAACAGATATAAGTCACAGATTTAACAACACTACAAAGTAAGCTAAAACCTAATTTTAAGTAAAATGAGAAATCAATGATGAAATCTATATCCCCGTATACTCTATATTCAACTCGATGTTATAAAATTTTCGTGCATAATAAGTGCATGAATATTCAAAAATTGGGATTTTGGATATTTTCATGTTGGTGGTTTATCATTAATTCAATATCTGCAAATTCTTTATTTTTACTTACGGCACACGAAAATTTTCATAAGGTCGTATTATGATATTCTATATCGGATTAGAGTAACTTGCAAATGAATATTTAAGTTCCCAAATCTGCTTCGTATTTTTGCAAAAGAAAAGAGCGACCACTTTAAGATAGAATNGTGTGACATCTTAGTCATTACATTTCTCTTATACTTTTTGTCTTCTTCCGTTATTTTAGCTAAATTTATTTATTTTCTTTAAATATATTATTGGTTATTTTTTATATTTATAATTTTATAAAGTTATCTAATTAATAATAAATTGTTTCAAAACATACCCGTAGCTCTAGCAAATCAAAAGGCCTCAATTGATGTTAAAGTTGAGGGGGCTATTTCAAGCTATAGCCAATAGCTGAGGGGCCCTTTACAATTTCTCCAAAAAAAAAAAAAAAACTTATGGAAGGTAATAATAGCCTCACAAGGTTTGGTGCACGAGGTCTAACAAGCCCGTGCATAAATTGTCATAAAGTCGGCAGCGTAGGATCTGTCGTCACCGACTTAGCCAAAGAAACAGAAAACGCTACTGTTTTCTGCGCCGACTTTATGTAACTAAGGCTTGCTGCAGATCCGTGATGGGTGTTTCGCTGCCGATTATTTGAGGTCAAGTTCATATCTGGCACCGATTGTCCTAGCGCAAGCGGCAGGTCCTAAGTTCGAATTCTAATTGATTCATATTTTCAACTAAGTTATTTCTAAAAATGAGATAAACGAAAGGGACAGCGTGTTACCTATCTCTCATAAGAAAGAAAAAAGAAAAAAAACAAGATTGAAACAAAATAATTGTCTCGTTGAAACAAATAATTGTTAGGTAAAATTGAATTGAGCACCCCTCATTTGCAAGCGATTTTGAAATGGCCCCCTCAACTTCAAGCTTACTTTTTGGTGGAGACCACCATAACTATAAATCTTTAGAAATTAAGTGATTTTTGTTTAAAGTAAAAAATTAGAGCATTCAGCAAATTAATTGATGAGTTCATCGAACGCAAAAAGTTTTAGTAATTTTTCGACAAATAAATTGAAATAATTAATGATTAATGGTTGATAGAACTATAAAATTTCACAAAATTTTTTAACTAAAATGATTAAAATTTTCAAAATTAAAAGTTAAGAAGGTCTTAATCAAAAAGGTTGAAGTTGACGCGCTCTTGTCAATGAGGGTCTCCATGCATTTTAACCTAACGTTCAGGCTAAATCACAAAAAGTCCCCCAACATGATTTATTAGACTGATTTTTATTTATTTTTTTTGTATTAAATTACCATTAAGTCTAAGTGCAAGAGGTTCTTCGTAATTTAATTTAATTTTTATGAAGGTTATGTTTACGTACGTTGTCTTACTGAAAGTGCACAAGTGTGAATATAATGTTATTTTTATATGACAATAATATTATACAATACCGAATAACACGTTGAACCAGTTAGAGCTGGAACAATTGTTTTTCTCTACAGGCCATTTTAAAATGCCCCTTTTTGTTCGTTCAACCTTCTTAACCTTTAATTTTTCACACAATTTCATGGTTTTTAGGCGAATAAATTGGAAGTTGTACTAATTCTATTGAAAAGTTCATCAAATTGGTAATTTTTATTACTTTGTAGTAAATGAAACTTAATTAATATATACCTGCTGATAGCTGAATTTAAACTAGAATGCATATCTGCAACCACATCTAGAGTTTAATATCTAGCCTCTTTGATTTCGGTTAAGATATATAGAATTTAGCCCAGCAGAAAAGAAAACGTTTTTATGCTTCGTCTAAACCTTTGAATTTATAAGTAAACGTTCAATGAGAGTTAGGCTATATTCTATATATTATGGCTGGAATACTTTAAAAGCACACGGCTTCATTTTATTTCTTAAACGTCTATGGCTTAATCTACTATTTTGTGGTTGTACTTTTATAGATTTAGGGTTAAAAACATGTACGTGATAATACTGCTTTTAAATAATATTTAGCTCAACTTATATCTCATATGCCCTCCCCATATCTAAAGTAGTAACTAAAAGGACAAAGTGAATTTTAATCAAAATCGAATGAAACATGCACAACAATTGTAGACACTGAATATAGGCACACATGAATCACAAACTAATGTGGGCCGAAGGATAATGCATAAATTAAAATAAAATGTTCGGATGAGCAAAAATTAATCCCCATTAACATTGTGGAAAAGGATATAAAGCAGAAGAGCCAAGTCCATCCAATTAGTATTTAACAAAAATAAAGTTGATAACTTTAGTAAGTGGCTACGCCTTTTAGTAAGTGCTGACAACGTCAAACACTAAAAGAATTTATTTTCTCTTATTGGATTCAAATATAAAAAATAAAAAATAATAAAAATGGGGTAGAAATTCGCAATTTACGTGTGATACTATATTTGCCCCGATACCTAATTTGTATAAAGAAAGAACATAAAAGATCTAATCATCGGTGTGAAAATTAAATAGCAAAAACAAATCGAGAAAGTCGAGAAAGTAAATAAATATGATAAAATAAGTTAGATGGGTTCGAGACGTATAAGGGAGTGAAGATTTTCATTATTATCAAAATGCGTACAAAAAAATTACTTTTCATCGCGATATGTAGAATGCAATAGAGTAACGCATATATAAAATTGGGAATCAAAATTACAAACAAACGGTGAGTCATATTATACAATTATGGCCTAATAGATATGCATATATAAACAATTAATATTTTGATAGGACGATAATAGTAAGTAATTGCTCGTGGAAAAGGCAGGCATAAAGGCCAAGTCAATTCTACGTGTTGCAAAGAAATTAAATGGGCAAAACGTTTCGTTATTAGTGGAGGACTCCATCACAAGGCCCAAGGATTTTTTTAAATAAAGGATAAAGTGTATCAATTAGCCCCTGTGGTTTCCATATTTTCTCATTTTATGATACCTGTGATTTAAAGTGTATCAAGTTTCTATACCTGGTGGTTTCATTTTTCTTTTTTTTATTATCTATTTTACTATTTTTTTCGTTAAATCAGTTGATTACAAGTTAAAACTAAAAGGTACTACAAAGTAATTCATTCGATAAACTTCACGATAGGTGAGTATCTGACGAGTTTTTTGTAATATAATTTAACGAAAATATAACGGAGGAAAAAAAATAGTGACAAAGTTAAAACTAAAAAGTATTAAAGTAAATATTCGATAAACCTAGGTAGAGTATCTGAAGTTTATGTAATAATTTAACGAAATATCAACAGAGAAGCCGACGGAAAAAAGAAAATGAAACCACAGGGTATTAAATTAATGCACTTTAAATCACAGGGTACTAAAATGAGAAAGTGCAAAATCACAAGGTACTAAATTAATACACTTTAAATCACAAGGTACTAAAATGAGAAAATGCGAAACCATATAGGTGGTATTTGAAATTTTCCCAAAAAAAAAACAAAAACAAAAACATTCTTTTTCTTTTTTCCTTTTGGATAAAAGGAAATTTTACTTATACATTCTAATAATAAAATGTAAATCTTACACCCTCTATTCCAAGGCTTCTAGAAATTTAAATAATTTTTAGTAAAAAAAATAAATAATTGAAGTGATAAGTAAAAGTTAATAGTCTAGTCTTTCGATAGAAAAAGTATAAAATATACATCCCATCGAACTCAGGACCTCCGGGTTTAATATCATGTTAAATATACAAAATAGTCATTATTCTTTAAACGCTTAAGTTGCACGAGAACAATATTTTTAATAATTATATTCAACAGGAGTGTACCGGCTGCATTGTTTTTGTATAAATTATAGTTTTAGTCTTAAAACTATAAGACTGGTAACATTTTGGTACTTAATTTTTAGTTTGTTATAATTTTAAATTTGAATTTTTTAAATTATTATAATCAAAATCTATAATCTAATCTAATTGACTAAATATTGATAAATTATTGATATAAAAATTTTAGTTATAAAATTATTGGGATATAAAATTTATACTCTTTTTGAATTGCATAGATAGCATTAAGCCATATTTAGCAACAGCGCGTACGATTAACCTTCTCACAAGACAGGTGGACCGGAGACTCCAAACTGAATACTATTACCGGTCCTATTTTTTTCTTTTTTTTTTTTTGTTGCCAAAAAGTCCTTTTTAAAATAAATATTTTACCTATAATCACACCTAATTGATTTTGTTGAGCTGTTTAAAGCGATCGATGTAGTAACTTTCCGTTAGAAATATGTTGAGGAAAAAGAAGTTTTATCTTTTCTATTTTTTTTATGCAATGTAAAAGTGTTCTATTTGATATTGTTATTTTTATATAGACTCCTGAAGATTTTGTCGTGACAGATAATACGTACAGACGATGTTGCTGAGCAGTCGTAAAAGTTTATAAATATTTAATCAAGATTAATAAGATAAATTCATATTAAAAAGATGACAAAAAAGGATTGATATTATTAATCTTAAATGAAATATTACATTATAAAGAAGAAATTTCACCCTATAGATGTAATCACCGGCTAAGAGCCGTTCTGATGGTGAGAGATGTCAATGGTTATTTGGCCAAAAGGAGTTAGATGAAAGCATGTAGGTACTAGTAGCATTGCTTTATAGAAATTATCTCTTGATCATGTATTTATTGAAATATACTAGTAGTATTGCTTTGTACTAGAGATGGTACAAATATATCACGATCCCCACAACTATACGCTATTTTGAGATAGATTCTTAACTATATTTTAATATCCAATTTTTCTGACTTTTAATTATTTTAATTAAATAATTTTAATTAATCAAGATAAATTTTTTTAAATTGCAGCCAATAATTCTATTAAATGTAATATTGAATACTTATTAGTAAATAAAATTAAAATAATTACTAGCTAATAATTAATAGAATTATTAATTTAAACATTTTTATTTAATAAGTAGAAATAACTCAACTAAAATAAATTAAGATTTTGAAAAAAAAAAATATATATCAATGAAAAGTATATAGCTGAGGTAGCCATTTCAAAAAATTTTATAGTTGAGGGGGTAATTAAGTCGGCACTGTAAGATTCTACAATTGCCCAGTCTAGCAGGGCCAACAGAGAGAGTCGTGTCTTCAATTGCCGACTTCATGCATCAAATTGTAACACAAATGCTTTCCACCGCTCATCACGAGAACCACATCCAAATTACTCATTTTAATGCATTAAAAAGTTAGCTCCTCAGCGTGCTATTCACTCTTTATACTGTTCTAAAAAGCCCCAGGGTTCTTATTGTGCCTTGTTTAAAAAGCTTTTCCATAACCCTATATATATTGGCCATGACTACTATATTATTATGAGTATTGGAGCTCTCATACTCATAAGTTGTTTTCAATGATGGAGCTTCTGAATCGACGATCCAGTCCGTTAAATATGATCTAGAGTATTTGAAACTTCTAAAAAATAAATTTCGTAAATTTTCGAAATCATAATAAAGTCCATCAAATGGGCATAAAATGAACGGTCAAAATCGAACGACGTTCTAAAAAAGGATGATCGGATCCTTCAATTCAAGATCGGAGTTATTGATCTTTATGTATGTAGTGAATAGAATTTTCTATCAAAAATTCAACAAATTCCGATCCTTTTACACCGTTAAACTAGCAAGTATTCCATACCGGCCGTTAAAAATTGTCAAATTTGTGACCTCTTGATCGTAAGGTAAATGATGTCGAAAAATTATAAAATTTGATTTCTAGAAGTTTTAAATGCTGTAAATAACGTTTAACGGTGTGGATCGTCGATTCGGAAGTTTTATCATCGAAAACAACTTATGAGTACGAGGGTGATCGTACTCATAATAGTATAGTAGCCGGACCCTATATATATATATATAACTGTTATGGTACATCTCAAGATTATACTTTAGAGGAAAGAAATTTCTTTTGTAATAATTAGCTGTGTCCTTAATCTTTAGCTAGCTCAACGCCTACCATGTAAAAGGGTTTTGTTACATGTATGGGAAGACTATATACTGGATTTATTTGAAATTAAGGTTTCTAAGAAAAGACTTTTTTTTGGCTTTTACTTTATTCAAAGTACAATTTTTGATCCATTTTCGTTTATAAAGATAGGTCTGTGGCCAAATATATGACGTAAAATATTTATGCACTATATTTTTCTCTCTCTGTTTTAATTATCTTTTTTTTTTTTTTTTATGCATAAGAAATTTGGGTGGTTGGGCTTTTTTTAGCGATAGCAAGTAAATTTTTTTTTTGACTAAACAGGGATAAACTCTATTTTAGAGCGTGATAGCAATTAAATAGTAGACCATTGTTTTCTTAAACTTATTTTTATAATGAAGCAGTTCTCTTTCTCTTCTAACTTTTATTCTGTCATACCGACTGTTTGTTATATTTGGTTTAGATTTGTAGTTATCTAAATTGGAGTTAAATCCTAATTTAATTGGGATTGAATATAATTTAGATTTAATTTGGCATATATGGGTTATGAGTCGGAATCTAATTTCTAATTGAATTAGGATTAGACTCTATTTAGAAGGCATGTATTATAAATACATGCTACGGCCAAATTAATCGGTGCGACCAAATTAAGATGCCACGTTCTAATTAAGCCAAGCAATGCATGTTGGTTCCAGACGATCAAGAAGCCGCCGCCACCAAATCAAGAAGCCATGCACTAATTAAATTCAAGTTGCTTGTAGTCCGTACGGCTAAGAGGAGAGTGGCCGCGGCTCTAATTAAGGTTGCATATTAGAGAGAGCCGCTAATTAGCCGCATGTGCTAATTGAAGGCCAATTTTGATGGTCCGCACGGATTGGTGCGAGAGAAGTTTTTTTTTCTGAAGTTTCTTGTTGCGGTGTTTCGGATCTAATTACGTTTTGATCTTTTGAGAGATTTTCTTGTACTCCGCCTTTTCGACATTAATAAATTATTTGCTCCGTCTTCGTCCGTGGACGTAGGCCGTTGGCCGAACCACGTAAATATCGGTGTGTTCTTTCCGCTTATCTTTTCTTTTCTTGCATTAAGTTATTTTCTGGATCTATTTTTCGCCGTTCCGATTTTAACACTGTTCTCAGCGCAAGTGGCAAAGAGTTTGATGGTTGGTACCCGATGTCCCAAGTTTGAATCATAGTTGATTCACATTTTCAGCTAAGCTTATTTTAAACGAGGTGGATAGCATACTGCCTTTTCAAAAAAAGCCTCTTATTCTGTCATATGCAACTTTTAAATCCTTGTATTACGAAGGTTAGTAAATTAATTCCTCACAATACTCTTATTATACGAGAAGGGACGATTTGTTCTTTTCTTTTTAAGCATAAATTAATTAGCAAGCAGGAATATAATGAGAACATAAAAAGAGGTAATGCATGCAACACTACCCACTTTCTCAAAACCAGCATTTCACATTAATACTCAAAGAAAAAAAAAAAATCTCCCATGAAGTAGAAATTATTATTAAGCAAACCCTATATACAGGAGAATCTTGTGAAATTATAAGAAAAACAAGAAACACACCATACATAAAGATAAATTATAGAAATCAGACTTCATCCGTGCATTTTTCTATTCAACCTTCTCAAACTTATTACTATCATCACATATAATTTGTCGTAAAGCCTATCAATCATTTGAAAATAGATGCTACTCCAAGACTCCTTGAATATTAAGATACCGCACACACTCCAGAATCCAGCCACGAACCCTAAGCCAATGCTGAGGTATGGCCATGTTGACTTAGATCCATCAGGGTAGTCGTTCCCAACATCATTAGGCATTGTTTCATTTTCAGTACAATTCTTCCCCGTGGGAGGTCCACAAAGATAAGTGTTGCCAATATAAATTGAAGGGTTATCGAGTGTGCTCAATTGATTTCCTGTTGGAATTCTTCCAGATAAATTATTATAAGATAAATTCAGGTAGTTCAAAAATGTCAAAGCTGACAAGCTTTGTGGAATGGCACCTTGAAGCTCATTTAGTGAGAGGTCCAGTGATTCTAGAGAGCGCATGTCACCTAACCTTTCCGGAATCATTCCAGTTAGATGATTTCCCGATAAATTCAAACTACGCAATATCGCAAGTGCAACTATCTCTTCTGGGATTTGACCGCTTAAATTATTTTCCGAGAGGTCCATAATCTTGAGAAGATAAATGGTGGTAGAATATTGATACTCTTCTCCATGTATTACCACAAGCAAGTTATTACTGTAGTCAAAATATGTAAAGGTCCACTCGTCAACAGAAAATCCTTTTCCATCATAACTGTGAATTGTATGATAGATCATCGCGCTGAAATTACCAAAAGAGCGTGGTATTGATCCTGTCAAATTGTTATGCGCAAGATCCAAGAATTGGAGGTAAGCGAGTCGTCCAAGTTCTGAAGGAATTTCACCCACAAACATATTTGACCTCAATTGCAATATTACTAGATCCTGCAGGTTTTCACCTATCCATCTTGGGATTTTCCCTGTGAGTTTGTTGTTGCTAAGGTCAAGGAACAATAAATTATTGCAATGCTGCAGTTCCAAAGGAAGTTCTCCATAAAAAGTGTTATTGTTGAGGTGCAATAATGTGAGCGAGCTCAGCGAACCAATTGAAGGAGGAATTTCGCCGGCAAGATTGTTGTTCGACAAATCCAAAACTAAAAGGGATGAATTGTTCCAGCATTGAGGGAGTTCTCCTGATAAAGAGTTGTTTGATAGGTCCAGCACTACTAGATATTTTAGTTTACATATATTAGATGGGATACTACCGTTGATCTGATTGCTTGATAGTAACAGATAATATAACTGTGACATATTCGAGATTGGTGAGAGGAAGGGTCCTGATATAGAATTTTCTGAGAGATCTAATGTTGCAAGCATGGTTGGCAAAGACGGAATTGGACCTTCAAGTTTGTTAGACCTCAAAATAAGAGTGTCTAGGCTTGTAAATTGCAAGGACATGGGCAACTTGCCTCTAATCTGATTATGAGAGAGATCTAAGTATTGATATGGTAAATTCCAAAACCATTCGGGCACAGTGTCTCTGATCCCTGTGTTGGACAGATTTAGATTGTAAATTTGCATTTGCCATCGAAGCCACGCTGGAAATTGATGATGCGAAAATTGACAAGAACCTAACATAATTCCCTCAAGTTGAAACGGAGGAATCCACTTGTTATCCACGTCAATGATCAAAGAATTTGAGCCTAGGCTCAAGTAATTCAAGTTTGATAGGTTGGCAAAATGAGCTTCAGATATGACACCTTGCAAGGAATTATAAGAGAGTTCCAAAATTTGCAAATTTGAGAGTCTGCCAATTCCAGTAGGAACAGGCCCTGCTAGTGAATTATTGCTGAGATCAAGATAACTTAGATTCTTCATCTCCTCTAGCCATCCAAATAAACTCCCATGAAGCTTGTTATTTCCTAATATTAGTGTCTCCATATTCTTCCATGGGCAATGCAACGGCCCTAACTCTGCGATGTCTCCGTCAATGCCAGCAGAACTCAAGTCTATTCTCACTAAATTGCACATATTTTGAATTGATGTAGGTATACTACCTTCAAAATTATTAGAGTCTAACCATAGGGTGTTCAAAGAAGTTAAGTTTCCAAGTGAGTCCGGGATCTTCCCATGAAATCCAGAATTTCCGAGATAAAGATAGGAAAGCTTGGTAAGATTCCACAGCCAAGTTGGTAGGGTGGTATTAAAGGGACCATTAAAGCTAATATCAAGAAATTTCAGGGATGTAAAGTTGACATAAGAAAGAGATGTGGGAATTTTAGTAAGACGACATTCCGATAAAGACAATTCTGTTACAGAATGCAACATGTTTACTACTTCCAACCAATCTGTAGCATTGGATAGGTTTAGCATGCTTAAATCAAGAACCCTAATAGAAGACAACTGAGAGAGCCATGAAAGGTCACCAACACAAGGTTCGTTGAAAGCAAAAGCACCACCCAAAAGCAGAGTATGCAGGCGAGACAGATTACTGAACTGGGGAGGTATTATACATATAAAGCTTGAATCAGAAAGATCAAGATAGCGAAGATTAGATAGGTTGCCAAGTTGCTCAGGTATTTTACCACTGAAATTAGAACCAGAGAGATCAAGATGCATCAAGCTTTTCAATGAACCGATAAATTTCGGAACAGAGATTCCACCAAAATCATTCCAACTAAGATCGAGGCGACTTAAATGACTTAAAACAAGTAAAGATGGATTGATCTCACCGCGCAGGGAATAATCCGACCAATTGGCGTACATATTGTTTCGAAGGTTGAGCTTCACAACGTGGCCGGTGTTGTTGTCGCAGACCACTCCCTTCCAAGTGCTACAACAATCCCGACCGGCCCATGAAGACAATCGACCGCGGGTATCAATAATAGCAGCTTTGAAGGTAAGGAGTGCCTCCCTTTCGATCTCGAAGCAGCCGCTTGTTAGGATACAATGATGGCCTAAAAGCCATACACTGAGGAGAAGTAGCACACGGTATTGCATGGTTATGGTCCTCGTGACTAGTATATTTTACAGCTCTACACAATGGCAGTGGCTGCTTTTATATAGATCCGTGCGCAAAATATACGTGTATTAATTTATTGCCACTAGGGTCAATTACACCCTATATTTGTGCATCTATCTCTCTACACAGTCCTTGTCTATGTCTACATCTTATTAACTATTTCTACAACAACATAAAAAAAAAAAAAAAAAAAAAAATGAAGCCTAAGTGGCAAAGAGCTTAATGGTTGGTATCCGAAACTCAAGTTCGAATCCTAATTGATTCACATTTCTAGCCAAATTTATTTCTAAATGAAATAAACAAAGCGGGTAGCGTGCTACCTACCTCTCAAAAAAGAAAAAGAAAACTTGGAATTTTACTGACTCTTTTTTTATTTTTTTGAGGAAAGAATAGCATATTACCTCTATATGGATAACGAAAAAAAAAAGCACTACGCTACTGATTATAGCTGTGCGTTTAAGTCCCTGTTGATTCGAAACTTGGACATACATGAAAATATGAAATTGAATTCTCTGCACGTGGAGAATATATATTGACTAAATATTATATATGGAATCTTGACTTAACATAACTATGCCTATGTATTTATGGCATAGCCCAAAAATCCCCCCAAAAGACCAAGAAATATATATATAAGAAGGAATTTTGGGTGAACTTGTGGTGAGGATCGAGAAGCATTAACGAGGAAACGAGTAATTTTCAATGATCCTAATAATGCAACCAGTTGGGACCCCCTGGGAGGAAAAATGAATACATCGTATAGAAGGGGCTAAAGATCCCAAGTCAGTGATGCGAGGGTTGATGTATGCATTATTAATTAGCTGTACTATATAGATGCACTTGTTTTAAAATTCAAAACTAATCTGATAGATGTAATGTACAATATCTAAAACACTTGTACGTAAAAATTCATGAATTTTGAAACTTTGTCATCTTGGAGGTAGGTAGTCCAAGATTCGGTAATGCACGAAGGGATTTTGTTATTTGATCCAGAGGAAACACGAATCTAATAAATTTTTGAATTCCTATATACATACCGCTCTTTTAATTTTGTAGAATACATTAAATAATTAGATTAAGTAACTAATTAAGATTGAGTTTTTTAGAAGTGGCACATGCTATACGCTAGGTGCAGTAATAATTTCCTGTGACCATAAAGGCTGTAAAAAAAGTAGTCTATATATTTTAGACTAACGAAGGTATTTTATGCAAACAAATCCTACGAAAGAGAAAAAAAATATAGATTCGACCAGCTAGGCCCTAATTAGAGAGATATTAATTATTATTATGATATTAATAATTAAATAATAATTACATAATTAGAGAGATATGAATTAGAAAGACATTTTTTAGAAATATAAGTAAATCACTTCATATGAAAATAACTATTCTATTAATTATTTATAATAAAATTTTTGAAAAAACAAAAGAATCAAAAATTTTATAGTTATAAGTCATCACCTGAAAAGTGTGTTCATACTTTGATAACTTATTCGATATCATAATAGACCTAGTGGACTATAGCTATCTCACATTTGACTAACACAAAGACATTCAGTCAATAGTGTAGACTCATCTTTATGTGGCTAACAAAAGTATTCATGTTCCAAACAAAACCATATCAAATAAAAATATGTGATGAAAAAAAAACTTTGATTGACCTGTTCGATCTCGATGTTTCATATATTGATCGTAATTCGACGAATGTAAAACTTCAATTGAGGAGCTCCGCAAACGATTTGTTGGGAGTTTTCCTGAAAGGTTACATTTTCTCGCACAATCAACAAATGCCTTTATGTATGTTTTTAGATACTAAAATTTAAGAAAAGAATTAAAATCTAAAAAAAATATAAGGGTTTTGAAATAAAAACAAAGTGATCTATTTATGGTGATCCATATTGGGCTCCTTAACGGCACGTCACATTACGGAGCTTGGACTGAAGTGTCTATCCAGGGCGAATATGGTGGCCATGACTGAACTAGCGTAGGATCAAACAGGGGGGGGGGCCGGTGAGAGTTGCACAGCAAATTGAGACAATCACTCACGGAACCGATCACGGATCTGGACCAGGAAATGTTTGTCGAATGGGGCTTGCAGGTTTCGAGCACGCCTGAAATAAAGTTGCAGCATCAGGTTGACTCTGTGAGAGCCGAATTTCCATCTATGATAATTGAGAGTGGTCGATCCATGTGCATGTTGGAGAAAACATTGGTTTCTTTTTACCCCAAATTGTGGAACGAAAAGGGAGTGATTTTAATTTTTCTTTTCTTTTTAGAGAAAAGAAAGACATGCTACCCGCTTTTGTTTATTTTTTAGCTGAAGAATATGAATCAACTGTGGATTTGAATTTAAAGAACTCTCGTAACAGACCTCAATCCTTTGCCACTTGCGGTAGAACGCTCAATAACAAATTTTTAATTGATGCACCGGGATGAATGATGTTGTAGAAGCTAAGATTGGTTGAAATTCAGCTATAAAACAAAAAAAACATTATTAAATGTAATAGTTTGATTTGAGTTATAATAATTAATCAATTTATAGTTTTATTAAATTTAATAGTTCTATCAGCTACATGCCTACATACCATTTATTAGTTCAATATTATTACTAAAAAAGGGTTTCAAAAGCTATTAAATTTGATGAATTACTAATTAATAAATATTTTACTAAAACTTTTAATTTAATTTGCGAAAAATACTTAGGGCTGGTTTGGTTCACATATTATAGACTTTGGAATTGAAATGAGATTTAATAATTTTAGTACTTGTTGTTTATTTTACATGAATTAGATTTCGATTCTCATTCAACTCTGAAAAGAAAATGACCTTAGCTATTTACGATCTAATCCAGTTTAAATTCTAAATTGGCCAATTTTAGAGTAAAGTAAAGCACTCAATTCCTCTCTCATAAACACCTCCTCGTTATTTCTCTCCGTTACCCTCCTCTTCCATAACCAAAACTCTCTCTCAATTTTTTAGGTACTCCAATTATCCATTATGATTTCCATTTCAACAACAAACCAATCATTTTTGAATGATTCATTTTTCTATTTTTTATTCCAATATAATCTAATTTTATTTTCTATTTTCATTTCAACCATGAATCAAACGTGCTTGTAGTTCTAACAAATAAGAAGACCTCAATCAAAGTTAAAGTTGAGCGGGTTATTTCAAACTAGCCTATATGTGAGGGGGCCTATACATTTTCTCAAAAAAATCTTACGAGAAGGTAATAACAGCCTCACAAGATTTGGCGCGCGAGGTCTAATAAGCGTGCAGAAAACGCCATAAAGTCGGCAGCGTAAGATGTGTCATCGCCGACTTAGCCGAATAAACAAAAAACACTACCCTTTTCTGCGCCGACTTTAGGTAACGTCATGCGTTGTGGGGTGACACCGTGTTTCGCTGCAGAGTATTTGAGATCGAGTTCATAGCCGGAAAAAGAGTTTTAAATTTAAAATTTAAAATTTTAATTTTTAAATTACAAATTTCAAGGAAAAAAAAAACTCCCTCGCCTCTCCAACAGCTGGGCCCCACCCGCACTGAGCCAACCCTACGCGCAAGCGCCCGCGCCACCTCACGCCTGCGCCCCGCACCTGCTCCTCTGCCCCTTGCTGCCACGTGGATCCTAACTGAGAATTTATATATTTATCATATATTTATATAGATATTTATATAGATGTATCTCGCTGCATTTTATAAATCACAAATTAATAAAATTATTGTAGTATTTTACTTGTTTATAATTTGTATTTTGTTGCTCTATGATTTTTGGAAAGTATCACTTTATTATCCTATATAATGAAATAAAGCTAAAAATTATATAGTAGTAGAGTAAAATGAGGTAACCACATGGGCCTCTTTAAAGTTTATCCTAAAATTAAATATTCGAAGTTGAGCTATGTAAATGATACGAAAGTTAAAGGGCAGAAGATACAGACAAGCTGGAATATATTAAATTTGACTATTTAGATAAAATAGTTTCTCACTATAAAATTATTTAGAAATATAAATTATTAATTAATTTTGTTATAATTATGTACATTGCATGAATTAGTCGCTAGTTTGATAAATAGTTTAATCTAATTAGTAAGCATCAATTAATTAGAAAGCAAGAATTGATGAGTTGAAAAGACAAAAACAAAAGGTACAATGGTTATGCAACACTGCCCACTTAATTCCTCCTCACATGTAGTAGACATTAGTTCTAAGCGAAACATCATATGTAGGATACAAGTTGTGATTTACAATGACAAATTCCATGCAACATAAAAAAAAAAGAAACACCATACAACAGGACTAGTTTACAAACTAGAAAAATAATAACCTGAAGAATTTGGTCATCATCATCCACGTACTCTTCTATTCAACCTTCTCATATTTACTGGTATTATCACATATGTTTTATCGAATAACTTATTAATCATCCGAAAATAAGCATCACTCCAAGACTTTTTGAATATTAGGATTCCGCACACACCCCATAATCCAGTGGCAAATCCAAGTCCCATTGCAAGATATGACCAAGTTGCCTCCCTACCGATGTTGTTGTCTCTTTTAGGATTAGGGTTTAGTTCTTCATTAGAACAGTTGTTTTGAGTCGGAGGCCCACAAAGATAATAATTGCCGATATAAATTGACGGATCGTTAAGTGTATCAAATTGACCCCCCGTTGGAATTTGCCCGGATAAATTGTTATAGGCCACATTGAAGCTGGAAAGGAAATGCAATCTACTCAAAGATGGTGGTATGGCACCTGTGAGATGATTGTGCGATAAATCCAAGCTTTCTAAGTTTGACATGCCCGATAAATCAGGTATAGTTCCTGATATATCGTTGAAACTCAAATCCAGCACATGGAGGTTCACAAGGCTGTTAAACTCGGGCAAGATCGACCCGACTAGCTTATTATTGCTCAAAATTATCGCCGGTCGAAAGCTGCTGTATTGTAGAAACCGACCACTTGAATTTCTCTGGATCACAATGCCGATATCCTGTGATGAGTCACCGTATGCAAGGCTCTTCATACGCGTTAAGCTAGTAGGAATTTCTCCAGTGAGTGAATTATTTGAGATGTCCAGGTAAAAGAGATTATCAAGATTCCCCAACCACGAAGGGATAGTCCCGGTTAAATGGTTCCCGGAAATGATCACAATTTTTAATTTGGTCAAATTCGCCAGCCATGGCGGGATAGAACCGGAAAGAGCACAATTCGCAATGAAAAGGAGTTCCGTGTTAGCAAATCCTTGAATCCCATCCGACGGCATTATCTCGCCACCGCGAAAGTTCTTGCCGAGCGCAAGGTGTGTAAGACTGGGCAAGCTCTGCAGGACTTGTAGTGCCGAGAATAAGTTGGAAAAGTTGTTACCGGAGAGCCAGAGAATGGCTAGAGAGGTGAAGTTCTTGAAGCTAGGGGGTATTTCGCCAACGAGATTGTTCCCAGCAAGATTTAAGGTCTGCATCTGCAAGCAATTGGGAAGATCGGGAGGGATACGACCGGACAAGAAATTCCATCCGAGGATAAGGTGCTTTAACCTCGGCAAGGCCGTAAAGTTATGATCGATAATTCCCGTAAGAGAGTTATTCCTCAAAAGGGAATTGTTGGAGAGATTGAGCTGCTTCAGTTGGTCTAAACCACCCAGAGAAGAAGAGACGGAGCCCTTTAAACTCTTATTGGAGAGATCCAAACCAATCACCCTCTCCACCGAAACAGAGCCCAAATCACAGGATATTCCAACCCAAGTACAGCAATTTGAAGGAGACGACCCAATAAAGCTCCACCCAAGATCACTCGATTGGAGCCCCTCCACAAAGCCCTGGAGCGCAGTCAAATCGATCGAGTCGCAGCTTTGGGAACAGCTAAGGGGAGCAAAGAGGAGCAAGAGGAGGAGTAAGAAGAAGTAGGGGAGTCCCCTGTTTCCCATTTCAACGAGTATTCAGAAGAGGAGAGGGGAGCGAAGTGGGTAAAAGGAGGCTCGAGTCCCCTGTTTCCCATTTCAACGAGTATTCAGAAGAGGAGAGGGGAGCGAAGTGGGTAAAAGGAGGCTCCTTTATGGGAGAGAACCGAGGATTAGCAAAACACACTTGAGATTTTGGGTTTGGTCCAGGAGCCTTCGGAGGAAAAGGAGAGGTGGTGGTGGTGGTGGTGAAGGAGAAGAGCTTATATAGTTATATTGTTCACAGTAATAGATCGATAATTTTTTTTTTTATTTTCATTGTTATTTTTAATTTTTTTTAAGTCTTCCTTTGAGATCCTGCTATTTCATTCTGTAGTTTACTTCACCTTTTAAATAAATAAAATGGTAGCATGCATGCTATCTTTTCTTAAAAAAAATTAGAGGGAGAAATTTTTTTCCTGCTGCTTTTTTGCTTTCTCATCTCTTTTTATTTATCTATTTATATTGCTAAGAGGTGATTTAAAATGGATTATATATATATATATNCTATTTATATTGCTAAGAGGTGATTTAAAATGGATTATATATATATATATATATATATATAAAAGGTAAATTTTGCTTAAATTTTAATATATTTTAATATTATTCAGATTTCTAACTTTTAATTTACTATTTTATTGGCTTAATACTTATTTATTATAATTTAAAAAAGTTAATCAATGTTAAGCTATAAACATATTTTATTCACCCTTCATTTTACTAGCCTTTTCATTCTAGCAAAATTTCAAATTTTCCAAAGGAAGAGGTAGAGAGTAATTTTAAATTGAATTAAAGTTCAAGGATTGTTTGTACATTTTAACCAATTATCACTCATAATAGCTTCTTTTTCTTTTCCATAAGCCCAACCTACCCAGCGCGTGGACATATACATTTTAACCAATTATCACTCATAATAGCTCCTTCTTTTTTTTCCATAAGCCCAACCTATCAAGCGCACGAACATATAATCTAAAATATAACAGTCACGAAATGTGAGATAATGTCTTCAATCAATCATATTGCTCCATTAGAGTTCGCCCATTTTATTATAATTTTTTAAAAATATATTTTTATAATTTTTTTTTCAAAAAAAATTATAATTGAGTGAATTAGACTTCTTCTAACCATAAGAGGCTATATGACATGGACGAAAAGTGACTTTTTGGTAAACTATTCAAGATGTGAAAAGGTAAAGAGTTGTTCTCCCTTTTCATTAATCCTATTATTGTAACGGTCTCTGTCTAGAATGAAGAGGTTCCGCGAGAGAGTACCCGGCTATCCCTCGGAAAAAGTCTAAAATATTACAATGGCACAACCTCGTCGGGTTGCCAACTAATCAAATTATTTATTTAATATTTATCATTTCATTATAATTTTTAAAAAAAATTATATTTTGATCCCAAATAAAAATTTTTAATTAATTTGAAACATAAATAATATAGTATTAATATGACATAAAATATTTTTCACTGATAAAAAAATATTTTTTCGGTCAAAATATTATTTTTCAAAATATTTTATGGGGAAACAAAAACCTCCCAAAGTAGAGAGAATAGAAGGTACAGAAGTGGTGGAAGACTCTGAGTTCAATGATACCAAAAATTATAACATGCACCAGGTGCATCAGAATGCTTATGCATTGTTAGTTAGATCAGTAATACTTGTCTTTTTTTTTCTTTTCTTTTTTTGAGAAAGAGAAAAGTAGCACGCTACCTGCTTTATTCATTAGATAAATGAATTTAGCTACATAGAGTGAAGCAGTTAAGACCTCGAGGACAGCGAAAAGTCAAGAAGAAGAACAAACAAGAACAAAAAGATAACTAAAAAAAAAACTAAAAAGAGAGAAAGCAAAGTTTAAGGTATAAGGTGAGACAGGTGGTACGAAAAAGAATATAACATTTACCGAGGTCGCCCTGCTCAACAAAACTCAGCCCACACCTTCACTAAGACTCCAATACGCTGAGCTGAATTGATAGCATCAGTAGATAAATTTCTGAAAATGACACTATTTCTTTCACATCAGATTGTCCACCATAAGACCGCCACGAAAATTTGAGCTTTCAAAGAGTCAGATCGTGATCCCCTTCCCAGTAGCCTATCCCACACCGTAATACTTGTCTTGATAGCATCAGTAATACTTGTCCTGATGTTCAAAACAAATCAGGTATACATAATTTATAACATCTCAGATACTTGTATGTAAAATTTCATGAGTTTTGAAAACCTGTTCTCTTGGCAGAAAGTCACCCGAAATTTGATAAAATGGAAAAAGATAATGTTGTTTAATCACATATTTAATATTTAAAAAATTAATATTTAAAAACTTTTTATTCACATTAAAAAGATTAGATTTTAATTTTAATGTGTATGATTAGAAATACGACACTGATAGAAAAAATTCTATTATGTACCGGTCACACTATATAATCTACTAAGAGTCAATAATATCTTTGTTAAAAATATATATATAATAAAAATATTTTTTTATTAATCATGATATGACGTGTGAATTTAAAAAAAAAATAATATAATTGGTTGGTAATACTATATCAATAATATAAGGCCTTTTTGCATAAAAAATCCATTTATTTTGGGCTTTTGCAAAATCGGGTCATCTTTTTCGTTTTTGCAGATTCGGTCTGCTTTTTCAGCAAACTGACCAAAATACCCTTATTACTTTTTCTCTTTCCTCTTTCTCTCTCCTCTTCGTTTCTCTCATTCTTTTTTTTT
>NC_033645.1:1793276-1873637 GCF_001540865.1 Ananas comosus
AGGTAAATAGAATTTGACGTGAGTAAATTCTCATTTCTCCTCTTTGTCACGTTATTCTCCTCTTTGTCACGTTGTTCTCCTCTTCGTCATATTTATAGAGAATTTCTACACGTCAAATTTTATTTTTTGTCAAGCTGGGGCAAGCGGCGCCGGCGACGGCGACGCCGCTGCCCTAGCCCGACCCCCAGGCGCCGCCTGCGCCGCAGAGCTGCAGCAGCACCCTCTTCGTCTCCGCGACCAGCCGCCGAAGACGCGCCGCCACCCTCCTCCCCATCGCGACTGCCTCCTCTTGTGCGCGCCGCGACCACGGCCGCGGCCAACGCGAAGGCGGAGGGGGAGTACGCGGGACAGCGAACCGGAGGGGAAGAAGAAGAAGCGGCAACAGAAGAAGAGGCGTAGGTCGGGCTGGGGCAAGCGGCGCCGGCGACGGCGGCGCCGCTGCCCTAGCCCGACCCCCAGGCGCCGCCTGCGCCGCAGAGCTGCAGCAGCACCCTCTTCGTCTCCGCGACCAGCCGCCGAAGACGCGCCTGTAGTTTTTTTTCTTGTTGCACCATTTTTTCTCTTGTTACACTGTTCTTTATTTTAAACTACACATCTTTAACAGATATTTATACTGTTTCTCCTCTTGTTGTACTGTTTCTCCTCTTGTTGCACTGTTTCTCCTCTTTAAAGAGGAGAAACAGTGCAACAAGAGGAGAAGCAGTGTAAATATCTCTTAAATGGGTGCAGTTTAAGATAAATGGGTGCAGTTTTTTTCTTGTTGCACCATTTTTTCTCTTGTTACACCGTTTTTTATTTTAAACTACACATCTTTAACAGATATTTATACTGCTTCTCCTCTTGTTGCACTGTTTCTCCTCTTTAAATTCTCCTCTTTAAAGAGAAAAAACGGTGCAATAAGAGGAGAAACAATACAACAAGAGGAGAAGCAGTATAAATATCTCTTAAATGGGTGCAGTTTTTTTTCTTGTTGCACCATTTTTTCTCTTGTTACACTATTTTTTATCTTAAACTACACATCTTTAACAGATGTTTATACTGCTTCTCCTCTTGTTGCACTGTTTCTCCTCTTGTTGCACTGTTTCTCCTCTTTAAAGAGGAGAAACAGTGCAACAAGAGGAGAAACAGTGCAACAAGAGGAGAAGCAGTATAAATATCTCTTAAATGGGTGCAGTTTAAGATAAAAAATAGTGTAACAAGAGGAGAAATGATGCAACAAGAGGAGAAACGGTGCAACAAGAGGAGAAACAGTGCAACTTTCATTTAAAGAGTGTAATTTTTATCTTAGTGGGTGCAGTTTATATCTGAAAGAGTGCAATAAGAAGAGAAACAGTGTAAATATCTTTCAAAGAGTGTAATTTTCATTTAAAAAGTGTAATTTTTATTTTAAAGCTGCAGTTTACATCTTAAGTAGTGCAACTTGTAATTTTTTTGTAGTTAACGATACAATTTCATCTTCATCCTTTTTTTATATAATTTTTTATCTTTTTTTTTCTTTTTTTCTTTTTGTCACCCTCTCTGTCAATAGCCACGGTGTCGGTAACGACGCCGCTAAAGACCCCCCACTCCGAGGCTGCAGCGCCGCAGTGATCTCTACGGTGTCGGCGTCGGTGTCGGCGAAGATGCATCGTCGTCGGAGGCAGCAGAGAAGGAGGGAGAAGGAGAGATGAGAAGGGCAGGGAAGAGCGAGAGAGGCGCCGTCGTCGGAAACTGTGGAGGAGAGTCAGAGAAGAAAAGAAAAGAAAAATGAAAAAAAAAAAAAGTCACAGCCCGGCCTTAGGGGGATCGGAGGCGAGGAAGGTGGGGGCGCCGGCGGCGACGCCGCTCTGTCTTCGCCGCTGTCTGGGAAGAGAAAGAAAAAAAAGAACGAGAGAAAAAAAGAGAAAAGAAAGGGTATAAGGGCACCTCCGCTCCGTCTTCGCCGCTCTCTGGGAAGAAAAAGAAAAAAGAACGAAAGAAAAAAAAGAGGAGAGAGAAAGAGGAAAGAGAAAAAGATATAAGGGTATTTTGGTCAGTTTGCTGAAAAAGCGGACCGAATCTGCAAAAGTCAAAAAGATGGTCCGATTTTGCAAAAGCTCAAAATAAGTGAATTTTTTATGCAAATTGGCCATAATATAACTAATGTATTTTATTTTTTTTCCACGGATAGGCGGGTTGCAAGCAATAATTTCTCTAATGATTAATAAAATAAAAGAGCTCAGACTATCCATATATCACTATTGTATTTGAATGTGACTAACTAGGGATATTTCATAAAAAAAATAAAATAAAATAAAAAATCTGAGTTGACTCAGCCTCCCTGATTTATCAAATATCGTAACTGTTAATAGTGGGTTGAACCAAGTCCTATGAATAATAGAGTAGATTACATATTACATTTTAGATCCTCAAACTACAAGTAGCGCGACACTTTGATCATAAAAGTTTAATTTATTATAAGTTGTTATTTAATTTTTTTAATTATTATAATTAACTCTCACAATCTAATATAGTTAAATAAATATTAGCAAATTATTAATGTGAAAGTAATATAATATTTTAATTATTATGGAATCGTCAATCACAATACTTTTGTATTATTTCTATATCAATAATTTATCAATATTTAATTATTTGATTTAAATTTTGAGACTTGGTTATAATAATTAAAATATTTTGAATAAAAAATTATAACAAATTGAAGGTTGAGAACCAAAGTGTTATCGTTCGAATAGCCTAACGACCAAAAGTGCAATTTACCACAACTAATAATTCGAGTCACAAGAGACCAAGCAAGGCTTGAGTTTTCAATTTCTTTAGTTGGTCTGATCAAGTTGACACAATCCACGTCTGACCCTCTAGGGTCCGGCCGGGTCTTTTCAATTGGGCTTGACCTTTAACTTTTAATTCCGTTTTATTTAAGTTTTTTTATTCTTAATTAAGTTAAAAAGTGTGTAAAATTAATAATTATATTAGCCATTAACTATTGATCAATGTAGTTTTATCAAAGTTATTGCCTCCTTTTATTTTTCTTTTTTTCTTTTTTCTTTTTTTTTTTTCCTGAGAGACAGATAGCACGCTATTATCAACTGTTGATGGGTATAACTAATTAATTCGCTAAAAAGTGATAAGAGTCATTAAATATGGTAATTAAACTTACTAAAAAATTTGAGCTGAATGGATCGATGATAATTAAATTACACAAGACATATTACGAAAAGTATGGTAAAACGCATCCTTCTCGGAGATCGTCGGTTATAGCTAGGGGTGGAATTGAGCCCGGGCCTAAACAAGGCTTTGCCTTAGCCTCTCCGATTAGGTCTTCATAGTGCACAAATGAATAATTCACATCAATATATACAAATGGATGATCAGATAAATTTAAAAAAATAATTGAAAACTCCAGCTATATTTAGTATTTATATTATCTAGCTTTATAAGAATAATCAAAACTTAAATAATTTACTTAATGTGGCCTAAGTAATTATATTCAAATCAAAATTTTATCATAAATAAATATATTTTATTATATTAGTTTGTGTTGTTGTAAGAAGGCAATCATATAATAAAATTTATTGCAATGGTTTGCAACGATGTTGCTTGTTGCAGAACTAATATTTTATCAATTGTTATAATATTTATTGTTACCGAAGAATGAATTTTTTTAGATACAATAGTTTCTCACCATAAAATTAAATATAATCTATAACTCTTATGAAAGCCCGTGTTCTCTTTGTTCACGTGACAACATTAGCTTAATTTAACCTCCTGTGGGCCCCACCTGTCATTTTAAAATATTATGTTAATTACTTAGTAGGTGGGGCCCACCCAACCAAATTATTTTTCCTCCCCTACTCCGCTTCCCATTTAATTTTTTCTGCTTCCTTCGCTCGCCCCTCTAGACGCCGCTCCCTACTCCGACTTCCTTTGTTCACCCCTCTAAACGCCGCTCCGATTCCTGTTCCCTCTCTGGACGGAATAAAAAAACCCTATTTCTCTCCGCTGATTTTTTTCATCTCTGATTTGGTAGCGAGCCCTCCACGGGCTTCGATTTCACCTTCCCGGGCTTCGATTTCACCTCTAGGAAGCGAATCAATCATAAGCTTCTCGATTACAATCAAGAGGCCGAGCGGTTCCGAGGTGAGAAAAGGAAAAGGCTACCTCTTTTGCTATTCAGTTGTAGAAACATAATTTTGCTTTGACAATTACCTGTGGGAGAACGTTTTAGCATGGATTTTATAGTTCTTTCTTTGGGTATTTTAATTCACCAAATGAATCAATGATTTTCATAACAGTACAGAAGATCCCTCCGAACTTCCTCAAACATATCTCAACTGAGGCGTCGAGGACAACGAATAATTAGAAAGAAACATCCAAAACAGTCATCCTCAAGGGTCCCAGCGGAAGCAAATGGCACGTCGATCTAGGAAAGGCCGCAAAGGGCACGTTCCTGACTAACGGATGGCCCAAGTTTGTGAAGGACCATTCGTTGAAGGAGTACGAGTTCTTGGTCTTTCGGTACGACGGAAGCATGCATTTCACTGTTATAGTATTCGATAAAACCGCTTGCGAGAGAGAAGATCTGTTTAGTATCCGAGCGTCAGAAGCTTTCGTCGGATATTCACTACTCCGTCGTCAAGAATGAAGCAAGCGAAAGCGAGTTGATAGAGCTTCCTTCTAGCGAAAATCGTACGCTCAATCGGCTACAAGTTGTCCGTTCGGATTCCATTCAGACTAAAGCTAAAGGTGAGCATTTTAGCTTATTTACACGTATCTTAGCATGTGGAGTGTTTCGATGTGCAAGTTTTTCTTGATTTGTATAGCTTCAAGGTGCATGCATCGATGCACCCGTGCATTCGTTGATGAATTTCATATTCATGCTTTATCTGCAAATATGTCTCTTTAAACAGCATTATTCTACTAGAGCTTTCCCAGATTAGAGAGGCCAAGGACCAATGCAGCTTCTATTCAATTAATCTTCGAATAGTCCATTGTTGTTCTATGGATGTCGAGCTTTTCGCATGATTAATGATCATTTCAGTTAAGATTTGTAATGACCCTTGATAAAGAGGAGTGTGCGTGCTTGGTATGTCCTATGGAACTTTGCTTTTAAGTGATCAGTTGTAAATAATAGCATTATTTTGTGCACCCAATGCAAACTAATATGCTATGCGTAAAGATGTGCGACGTTCCGTGCTTTTCTATTCTCTTTGACTCTTCTTACCCTGTTACCTTTGTCATTATATAGATACAAGTACTGATCTGGAGACATCGAGCTATATAATTTGTTCATCATATTTTGTCAGTTTATTGAAAAGATTAATGCGAGAAACATAATTTTGCTTTGACAATTACGTGTGGGAGAACGTTTTAGCATGGATCTTTATAGTTCCTTCTTTGGGTATTTTAATTCACCTTACCTGAACAAGTAGGAAATAAAGAATGCTGGTACCACTATCAAACAAGAGACTACAAATAGTCACAAGCAGTGTCGAATCAAAATTGAGAGTAAAACTTCAGTGTCAGATTTCATCTCTCTCCAAGGGTTGGTTTTGCAATTCTTTTTATCCTTCCATTGAGATTTCTGAAGTAGTATCAACTTTCTCTCCAAAGAAGAGCAATATTGAACTTTCAATAGCTTCACAGCTTCACAAGGACCTATGC
Organism: Ananas comosus; assembly: GCF_001540865.1. Lineage (NCBI taxonomy): Eukaryota > Viridiplantae > Streptophyta > Magnoliopsida > Poales > Bromeliaceae > Ananas > Ananas comosus. The sequence continues at coordinate 1,798,920 of NC_033645.1, forward strand.
AGACACTAGAGCAAACAAAAGGTGAAAGGAAATAAAGGAAGGAATAAAAAAAATAAGACATGCTAGGTGACAACTACAAAATCCCAAAATTCTGAGTAGCCAATGAATTTGTACAAAATCCCAAAATTCCGGCAAATTGAATTAAGAAATTGTTAACATTTACATATTTGCTGTCTATCTACCAATAATAATAGTTGACAAAATCTGAAGCTATTATCATCATTTGAATAAGTACTCAGAACTGAACAAAATCTCTAATTGGGATGATAGATCACAGGTTTTGAGAGTCGCAATTAAAATAATAATACTTAAGGGGTCTATTTCAAAATATGTATAATCGAGGGGTACTCAAAAAAAAAAAGAAAAGAAAAACTACACCTGGTTTCAGTTAGATTATTTTCCAATTAACTTTACCCGCCCATAGTTAAGTGTATTCAAATGTACTTAATCATATGATCAATTCCAGTGCACATAGGATGCCATTAGATTAGTAAAGCACTACAGGGTCATGGACAATAATCTAAACAATTTAATTCCAGTGTCATAATAATAATGGAATAATCTAAACGAATTAATTCCAGTGTTATAATAATAATGAATGCAAGGATTGGAGGATTAGTTGACACCATGTGCCATAGGGGATTAATTAAATGGTAATGTGTTCCACCTAGCAAGGATTAAATGAAAATGCGCTGTAACGCGTGTCTCGCAGCATGTGGAGGCCAGCTTAAGCCAAAAGCGCTTTCAGGATTGGCATGCTGCATGCATCTTTCAACTTCTTACATCTTTTTTGGGCATAGAATATTACCTATTACCTAAATGGTGCGTTTGGTTCGCATTATGAAAGATTACTAGGAATAAAAGATATCCGAAAATCTTATTCCTATTCATCCTATTACTAAGAATGTGGAATTCCTGTATTTGGTTCGCACGGTACTATTAATTAGCCATGTTATTTAATATTACAAAAAATATACAATTTATTTATTTATTTATTTATTTAATTTTAGATAATGTTACCAAAAGTTTCAACATCTTTTTAGAAAAAAGGGAGAGAGAGTATAAGTTAGAGAGAGAGAGCATAATTAAAGAAATAGAAAGAAAAATATAGTCGAAATTAGAAGGAGTGAGAAGTTTCAACATCTTTTTAGAAAAAAGGAAGAGAAAGCTTAGTTTGGAGAGAGAAAAAAAAGTTGAATTTTAGAGAGAAAAATAAGTTTAAAGAGAGATATAAGGTTAAAGTGTAAGGAAAAATAATATCAATTAGCCGGCGGGTAGGAAGAAAGAAAGAGATTAGACATATTATGATTACTCCAATCCATTAATATCAGGATACCCACCCTCCCTCAAAAGAATGAGATTAGTACTTTGAGGTGAATCTTATTCCCAAATGAATCCAATATTACCAACTAGATTACTTAGTGCGTTTAGCCAAACACCGTCATATTTTTTTATTCACATTGGATTACTAGTAATCTTTAAAAGATAGCGCGAACCAAACGCACCCAAAATGTAAAAACACAATAACGTTATGGTAAGTTAATATATATTTTCATGTTATTACTTCAGTAAGCATATTTAAATTCTGATTAGATACATTATCTGTATTCATCGGACAAATGGATCAGGTCATTAAAGGACCCAATCTATTTAAACTAAAACCAAGTAGGTGATTGATTATACAGGAAAAAGCCTGAACTAACATGCAATTGAATTGATTTAGTCTTGATAAATGCAAGAAATTGGCTTCTAATCAGGGGAAGAGTTAACCCAAATAATTATCACCACACTGACTTCACATGGAGCCTTCATGTTTCCAGTCAAATACCAACTAAAAATAAGTATTGTATTTGGGAAAAAAAAATTGAAACACTTGCAATAATGTACAATAAGCCTACAATTAATTAATATATGCATGAGGTTAGTTAGCAATATATCTGTCATGACCCCACAATACTTTTTAAACACACAATTTTGTCTTATCATTCACACACTATAGCTGTTCTTCATCAATAGATTATAAGCAGTTTCAGATTATTTTTTTTTTTTAATGAAAATTGGATGTCTTTGGAAACGCAATCCCCAAGTAGGCCATAATTGGATTTCTTGACTGACTCTTCCCTTTGATTTCCTTTAGTTCCAAGAAAGGATTTGATGATGTTTTCAATTTTTTATTTTACTTTTGTTTTTACTCCGATTTTCCTACTGTATAGTATATTTTAAATTAATGTCGGTAGCTTCTCGCCAATAAAGATGTTATCTATATATATATAGTGTATATTTCTATTAAACCAGTTCCTTTTATCAATCTTGAGGTAGTTCACTTTTTACTTTGTTGTTGCTTTATTATTTTTTACTATTTGATGATTTCAGATACTTTCTAATAAATTCTACGAACGTAATATTAAGTTTTTTATTTTTTGGCATTGGTGATGATGACAAAATGAATAATCTGATGATTAATATGAAAAGAGTATATACATGGTAAGGCAACTTAGATGGCAGCAAGGATTTCGTTTAACAAGTGATGAAGCAACGATTGAGATAGTTTACATTTGTAATTACTTATATATTTGGCGATTATGACAAAATGAAATAAAATTACGGTTGAATGTCAATGAAGATTTTACACAGTAAATTAACTTGGATGACAATTACAAAATAATTCCAACCAGTTATTTTTGTGTGACCCCTTATGAAAGCTCATTCTCTTTGTCCACGTGGCAACATTAGCTTAATTTAATCTTTCTGTGAGTCCTATCTGTCATTTTAAGATACTCTATTAATTAATTAGTGCATGAAGCCCACCCAACCAAATTTCTTTTCCTCCCTACTCTGCTTCCCATTTTATTTTCCCTGCTTCTAATTAACTTCATCTTCCACCTCCGGCTCCCTCGCTCGCCCTCTAGATGCCGCTCTGACTCCTGTTCGCTTTCTAGATGGAATGTTGGGCCGAGTTCATGGTCGGGCTTTCTTCCCGGCGCGCCGTTCCCATTAGCGATGCTTTGTTTCGTTCGCCTTCCCTAAATGCCGCTCCGACTCCTGTTCCCTCTCTGGACGGAATGTTGGGCCGAATTCATAGTCGGCCCTTCTTCCGGTCGCGCCGTTCCCGTTAGCGACGCTTTGTTTCGGCTTATTCATCCCTCTGGTTACTAAAATGGTTCGGATTCATTCTGCACGGTCCCTTCTTGCTACCTATATAATATGCCTCTGTAAAAATTTTATTTGCCGCAAAAAAAAATTCTATTTCTCTGCTGGTTGAGTATCAACTAGGATGGCAGTTACTAAATAAATGCAACCAGTAATTACCCGCAGCAAAAAATATATAAGCTATTGAGAACATATAACTGTACGCGACACATTTTCTCAAAGACTTCTGAAATGAGAAAATTACTATTGTTGACTATTGATAATACTCATTACATATCTGAGCCTATAGTAAAAATAGAATTTTACTACCTGTTGATCTTTTCGATTTACTCAAATTTTTACTATTACTGCTTATACTCCTTATGATGTATATTTTACCATTAGTTTAGGTTTGCATTTTTTTCCCTTTTTTTTCTATATCGTTTCTTACTACAAGTTCTTGCTGATATTTCTCTAGCTTCTACTTAACCTTAGGTGCTGCTTCTTCATTTTATTTCGCTTTATATCTTTTCGATTGTTGTGATGATGTTTTTTTAACTTTTATAATCAATTTTCGAAGTTGCTGTTTCACTTGATCTTTTGCTACTATTGTTTCATCTACTGTATATATGGATTGGAAAAAGATATTATAGTTTTACTATTAGTTCTAATTCATTCTTTCCTTTTTTTGTATACCGAATATTTTTCATTACCTTTCATTTATTTACATATAATTGTTAATTATAGAATAATTTACAATCACTCTTAAAACAATTCCCTCTACTCAGTGACTAGCAGCAGATTCATTTACTATTCAACTTTTTATTGATTTCATACTCCTTAGAGGACTTTTCAGTATCTTGCTGTACAAATATATATTTTGAGGTTATGTAGGAGTTTTGTATGACTGTTTATGATGAATCTTTTTTTCTTAAAAATTAGTTTAATTAACAGATTCTGAAACCAGTTATTGCCTTTTGTTCTTGCAATTCAACAACAATTTTGTTATTTGTGTTTCTTCTTTTTAACTGAGGATTCTAACAAATATTTGTTTAGTGCATTAAAGAGTTATTTCGCATGAGACAATGATATGATCTTAATTTAGGCAGGTATACTTTTCGATTAAATTCTATTTTCTTTTGTCGACATGTCAGTATTTACTTATATTTGAACTTTTGTACAAAATATCTGTCAGTTTAACTATCTTGCTTAATTATGTATTTGTATGAAATTTGTGTCCACCCTATCTGTCAGCTTAACTCATATTTTACAAAATAAATTAACTAAAATAGAAATTACGAAATAATTGCAACCAGCATTCTGTATATTATTTTTTTTATTGTTGTGATGGTGTTTTCTTACTATTCCTATTTAAAATTATTTGACTATAAGTTCTGCAACTTATATATTCTAATGAATTTTGTAAGTTGCTGCTTCACTTCATTTTTGTATTACTACAGTCGCATATTTTTGGGATAGCAGGTTAGTAACATATCTTAACCAACTTTTTCCTATTAGTCATATTTCATTTTTTCTTTAATTTTTTACTGACTATTGCCTTTTCTTTCAGCTAACTCTTGCACTCTTTACTCGACTTCTACAACTCTTGAATTTATTGTATCTATGGTCACTCCTGCTGATGTTGAATTAACTGCTTATACTTTTATTTGTTTGTTACTCAAAATTTTTTAATTTTTTTATGTATTTACTATTTTGTCTTTAACTGTATAGTATATTCTATACTTAAAATAGTTGCTACTTTTATTATTGTGGTGATAGCTTTTATGTCACGAGGAATGAAAAAAAAATGTTATACTACTATTTCTACTACTTTTTACTTCCAAATCTTATGTGAGTTTATTATATTTTATATTTTGAAAATTTTCAAGTATGCTAGACTTTTTGTTGTTTAAAGCTGCTGAATTACAACTGTTTTTGTTTAATTTTAGCTTCAAGTGCTTCTTCCTTCTTTTGCCTATTATATGTAAGCTGATTAAATTACTTTAAGCCCTCTCTATTTAGAAAATTGTGTATATGTCTTCAAGTCTAAACGAAAAAAAAATTTTGCTATAAGAATATTTGCCCGCCGTATCGCGCGGGGTCACTACACTAGTTATAAATTATAAATCAATAGTTATAATTTCATGACCAACTGTCTCTAGAGCAAGTGGTAAAAGATTTGGTGGTCGGTACCCGTTGTCCCAAATTTCGAATCCTAGTTCATTCACATTTCCAGCTAAGTTTATTTCTAAATGAAATAAACGAAGCGGGTAGTGTTTGATAAACAGTTGAATTAATAAATAGTAATCAATTAATTAATTAGCTAGCAAGAAAGAATAAGTGAAAAATAAACATAAGAAAAGGTGCGATGCTTAACCAACACGGACCACCGCACATGCCGTAGAAATTATAGTACTATGCAAAACATTACCATTGTACGCAGGGAGACAAGTTGTGAATTAATTATATCAAAATATAACATAGAAGTAAGAAACACCATGCAACACACAGGACTGACAGAGTAGACAAATAACAACTTCAAGAAATACCGACCGTCCCTAAAGCGAGTGGCAAAGGACTTAATGGTTGATATCCGAAGTCCCAAGTTCGAATTCTAGTTGATTCACATTTCTAGCTAAGTTTATTTCTAAATGAAATAAACGAAACGGATAGCATGCTACCTATCTTTCAAAAAAAAAGAAAAAAAAAGAAAAACAACTTCAAGAAATTGGTCTTTGTCCGCCAATTTTTCCGTTCAACCTCCTCCAACTTAATACTACCATCACGTATATATCATCGAATAATTTATCAGTCATTCGAAAATAAGCAATCCTCCACGATCTTTGGAATAATAGCGTAACGTACACAGCCCAGAGTCCGGTGACAAATCCTGATCCCATTCCAAGATATAGCCATATTGTCTCATGAGTTCGGTTGTTGTCGTCTCTTTTAGTCGAAGGGGCATTTCTTGGGCAAGGAGTGGAGTGAATGCCGCATAGGCTGGGATTTCCTTGAAAGTCTTCTATAGAGAAAGTTGAGAACTGGCCTCCTGTTGGGATTTCTCCGACTAAATTGTTGTAGGCCACATTGCAGTAAGAAAGAAAATTCAACCTAGTTAAAGAGGGCGGTATGGTACCGGTGAGATGATTGTGCGATAAACCCAAAAATTCCAAGCTCGACATGCCCGACAAATTGGGAATAGTTCCGGAGATATTGTTCCAACTCAAATCCAGCACATGGAGCCTCACAAGGTCATTAAACCCAGGCAAGATCACCCCAACAAGCTTATTGTTCTTCAAAATTATTGACGGTGGAAAGCTGCTAACTTGATTGTATTGTAGACCCTTCCCACTCGAATTTCTCTTGATGAAAAAGGGGAAATCTTGTGACGCTGTCCTCTCTAGCGATGAGTCACCGTACATGAGGCTCTTCATGAGTGTTAAACTAGTAGGAATTTCTCCGGTGAGCGAATTATTCGATATGTCCACGTAAAAGAGACTGTCCAGGTTTCCCAACCATAAAGGGATCGTCCCGGTTAAATGGTTCCAGGAAATGTCCAAGACCTTCAATTTGGTCAAATTCACCAACCACGGTGGGATAGAACCCGAAAGAGCACAATTCGCAATGACAAGGACTTCCGTGTTAGCGAATCCTTGAATCCCGTCAGACGGCATTAACTCACCACCGCGAAAGTTCTTAGTGAGCACAAGGCTTGTAAGATTGGGCAAGTTTTGTAGGATTTGTAGTGCCGAGAATAAGTTGGCGAAGTTGTTTCCGGTGAGTGAGAGATCGCATAGAGAGGTGAAGTTCTTGAAGCTAGAGGGTATTTCACCGACAAGATTGTTTCTAGCAAGATTTAAGGCGGTCATTTGTGTGCAAATGGGCAGATCGGGAGGGATGGGTCCGGAAAACAAATTCGATCCAAGTACGAGCGCCTTTAACTTGGGCAAGGCCGTAAAGTTAAGATCGATAGTACCCCTGAGACAGTTATTTCCCAAGCTAATAGTAGTGAGTCTTGAACAATTAGACAAAGAAGAGGGCAAACCCCCAGTGAGTTCATTGTACGAAGCACTAAAGAACTCTAGCTTATTTAAGCTATCAAATACATCCGGGATCGCCCCGGAGAAGTTATTAGAGGAAATTTCTATATGAACAAGGTTGGAAAGGTTTCTAATTTTGTTGCTCACGGTACCAGATAGTGCATTTCCCCGAAGGTTTAGTTGGGTTAATGAAGATAGTGTAAAGAGATCATTGGGCAAAGTTCCGGTGAGGCCGTTTGCATCGAGCGAGAGCTCGGAAAGGGAACTGCAGTTCCCGAAGCCGGCGGGGAAGTCGCCGGATAACATGTTCGCCGAGAACCGAAGGAGTTGAATGGAATCAGAGGAATTGCAGATACCTGTATCAACGGGGCCCCAGAAGCCGTTCGAGCTGACGTCGTAGACTGATAGATTGCTCGATCCGACGAGGATTGGGTGCATGCCGCTGAACGAATTGGCGGAAATGTTGAATACCCGAATGGACGGGAGGTTCGATTTTGCAGGGATAAGCCCAGATAACATGTTCACACTAAGATCAAGGAGCTCCAAATGGGGGAGAAGGAATAGCTCCACAGGAACCGGTCCGCGAAGGGAATTGTGGGAGAGATTGAGCTGCTCCAATCGGTCCAAACCACCCAGAGAAGAAGAGACGAAGCCCTTTAAACTCTGATTGGAGAGATCCAAACCAATCACCCTCTTCACGAGAGGAGAGCCCGCATCACATGATATTCCAGCCCAATTACAGCAATTTGAAGAAGAAGACCCATTAAAGCTCCACCCAAGAGCACTCGATTCGAGCCCTTCCACAAAGCCCTGGAGCGCATTCAAATCGGTCGCATTGCAGCTTCGTTGGCTCCGGGAACAGCTAACAGGAGCAAAGAGGAACACGAGGAGGAGGCAGAAGAAGAAAAAAACGCAGGGGAATTCGCTGCCGTTTCCCATTTCAGCCGAGTACCCAGAAGACGAGAGAGGGTGAAGCGGGTGCGGTGCAGTGAATAATAACTTATACTACACAATTTTATTGGTTTTCTATTTATTTATTATAATTAAAAAATGTTAATTAATCAACGTTGACCCAAGAATGTATTTTATTAACTGTCCATTTTACTGACTTTTTGCTTCTAACCGTTCTCAAAAAAAAAAAAAAAAAAAAAAAAAAAAAAAAAAAAATTTGCTTCTAACAAAATTTTCAAATTCGCCAAATAAATAACTTGAATTAAATTGTTAGTAAATAAAAAGAGTGTAAATCAAATAAAAAAAAAGTTTAAGCATCAATTGTAAATTTGGGTAAAGTTCAAAAATTGTCTATACATTTTAACCAATTATTTTTCGTAAGAAATTTTATTTTTCTGGTCGTAGGCCCACCCATCACGCGGGCATACAGACACGCACATTTGCCCCCAATTAGTCACATAATGTGATGTAATATTTCCAACTAATTATACTACTCTTTTTACTGGATTCACTCGTTCTATTATAGTTTTTTAAAAAATATTTATATTATATTTTAAAATATATATATATATTTAGCTGGCTATAAATAATGTGTAACTGTTGCACACGGTAAGCAAACTTCCTACCCCTGCAAAAAGTTTCACAAAATTATCCCTAATAAAGGACCGAAGGATATATATAATAATATAAAGTTTTGGGTAAACTTTCGAAGATGTGATTGGATAAAGAGTTGCTTTACATATCATAGTTCCTATTCTCGCAAAAGTCTCTGACTGCACTATTCTTTGTAAAGGTCTCAGTCTTGAGGAATTCTACACTCTCGTATTTGCACCAAGTCATCAATAACAAGTCAATCATATTTCTTCTTTTTGAACAAAAAGATAATAAAAATATTTTTTTACAATCATGATGGGACATATATTCTTAAAATGATTAATTTGATTGGTTTGTTACGTCACGTCACTAATATACCCATTGCATTTTAAAATTTTTCCTTTATCTGGACTCAACAGCTGCGGGGAGAGAGGACACTGATACCTGGACCTGGTCATGAATTCTTGTACTTGTGGATTAAGTAAAGATAGATAAATTTTATTTATAAATTTTTGAATAGTCAATATTTTTATTAGTATTTACCAACGGACAGACAAAGAGGTTGCACGAAAGATTTTTTTTCTTTTTTGCTCCTATATTTTCTAAAAGTAATATACGTATACATAATTTTTTTAAAATCATAATATAACTTTTTGAGAGATAAAATCATAATATAACTTGTGTTTAAAATATTACAATATACAATAAATAATATGAAGTCTTAAATCCATAAATTATATAATATAAAAATATTTTATAATCCTAAATTTTTGAGATATAAAATTAATATAGTTTTTATTTACAAAAATCATAAATGAGCATTCCGTGGTCCGATTAGGCTGAGCTGCTGGAGGATGTTAAAGCGGTGCTGCAGTAAGCAGGCGAGAGAATTTGACCCGTTGGCAAAAAAAAAAAAAAAAAAAAGGAAAATAGGAATAGAATTTTAAGAAATTGATAAAAAAAAAGAATAATATTTTGTAGATTACTAAAAATATATGAGTACATGCCATTTCCAAAAATCCATAAATAGATTTTAATAAATTTAAATCCGTTTTTTATATAGGTTTGCGAGAATTTTTTATGAAATTTGTTAAAATTGTATGTAATTATATTTAAATTTTTATTTATTATTTGAAAATTATATAGATAGATTTTTAAGATTCGTTCCTATTTATAAAAATTTTATGTGTTTAAATTATATAGAAATTATTAATGAAAAATGAAACTGTTAATCCACTTTCTTAAAAGAAATAGACATAAATGATCACGTTTTTTAAAATTTTATTAAAATTATGAACTTGATTAATTATTTCTAATTGTTCTTTCAATTGCCTGATACTGGGTTGATGAAATGAATTATTTAGTCTAAATAAAATAATTTGATAGTGTTGGATAAAATTCAATTAAATTATCCAAAAATCAAAAATTTGTTCGGCAAAGCAACATAGATTTACATACCTCTTTAATGGTGCGGGAATAATGTTTGAATTACCAGTATCTGATCTTCGTCTTTATTTTACTAAACTCGTTGATGCCCGCACAACCTCCTGTCTCAATTTTTTCATTTTGTTCTAATCGTGTCAATCTGCTATCTATATGCGATTCGCACATCAGAGATCACGCGCCAACGTCCCCTAGGGTGTTCATTATTGTGCCCTAAATTGAGGCGATAACTCCAATAATAGAGAATTTGATGGAGAGATGATTTCTTTATTTTTTTTCGTGTCTTTTTTTATCGTATATGTCGAATACCTCATGTATTTTATACGCCAAAAAAGATTCCACTCCTAATCATATTCTAACTAAATCTCACATAGATAGAGATTTAAACAGATTAGAATTTATCTGTTAGATTTATTCCTTATCCCATGTAGACTAGGAATATAATAGATAATTATAAATATTTATTTCTTATCCCATATGGATTAGAAATATTTTAGATAAGTCCCAATGTGGACGAATCCTAACATCTCCCACTCGTACACATTTGGTACTTATTCATACTTTCTCATCCCAAATATATTCTCATCTCGTTCTGCTCTTCATACGGGAAATGGTTGGTGCGATCAATAACGAGAAGAATCATAAGTGAGGAGTGTTATATTAAGCCACTATCCGAACTAACATAACACTGCAACTCCAAATCTCGTCTATACCCCAAATCACTGAACTACACCAGATCATAGCATCTCTGATCCCTTAGAGCAAACTAGATCTCTCTCATTAATGTATTTGTTCTCATGATTATATTGACAACAAATATCAACATAATCGCCCGGGCAATGAGTAACAAATCATAGGTGTATTATCAAATGATTTTTTCTTAGATGCCTTATGTCAATTCATTTTAACTTGACTGCTTTCCTAGACATGTTCCGCTGGACCGAATCAATCATGGCCCTTGGATATCATACTAAAGTAGCATCACCAAGTATCCACTTCATTACATGGTTCTAAGTCCCAAAGGGTACGCAAAACTCACACAGCGACGAAACGGGAATCAATTTCATCACTCTCTAAAACATAGTGATCGATCTTACACATACGGTATGAACGTATGCTATGGTGGAGCTACCTTTAAGGACATGTCACGCTCAAAACACCATACGGATGTCGGTTCCGTTGTAACTCAGGACAACAAACCTCAAGACAGTCACCCACATGGTGTCTTCTTTACATTCGGCTTCATATAGGCCAAGTAGAGTCGTGGACCATTTCTACTGTCGACTTCGTACAGTCTCATCTTAGCTCATCTAAGGCGGCATTCAAGATTTAAATACTCGTCAGCTCTTATAGCGCAAAGTGGATCACCTGCATTACTAACTGCATTTGTATGATCTTATTTGTCTCATCCTGCTCGCTCTCCTAGCGACAGGACGATCACCCGTGTAAGAGGGCTGATCAAGGGCCTGGTGACATTCATTCTCACAAGAATATTATGCACTAATTTAAAATTTAATAAACATGCATATATAAAAAAAATACAAAAAAAAATTTATTCGCAAAAATATTAATATAAGATATACAAGAGTTAAGTCCTATTCAAACCCAATCCCCTAACATGTTTATGAAAAATATTTCTAACAAGGGGTTTGGTAAAAGGATCTGCTATCATATCATCAGTAGATGCAAATTTAATTACAATCTGTCCCTGTGCAATTATATCTCTTATGAAGTGATATCTAGTCTCAATGTGTTTAGATCTTCCATGATACTTTGGATCCTTCGCATAAGCTATCGCTGCTTTGTTGTCACAATAGATAATAACAGCATCATCTGCACGTGCTGTTACACTCAAATTTATCATAAATCTCCTTAGCCAAACAGCCTCTTGTACTGCTGCTGTACATGCAATGTACTCCGATTCCATAGTCGATAAGGAGACACATGGTTGTTTCTTGCTACACCATGAAATAGCAGCTCCTCCAAGTATAAACGCATATCCCGAGGTAGATTTGCGTTCATCTCTATCTGCGGATCCATCAGCGTCGGTGTATTCTGTCAATCTAAGCTCTCCTCCATGATAGCATAGAGCAAGGTTCGCAGTACCTCGTAGATATCTGAAAATCCTTTTAACTGCTTGCCAATGTGCTGCACCAGGATTACTCTGATATCGACTAACCATGCCAACAGCGAAACATATGTCCGGTCGAGTACACATCATTTCATACATCAAGCTGCCAACTGCGCTCGCATATGGGACTTTTTCTATCTGCTTTCTGTCTTCTTCTGATTTAGGGCACTGTTCAAGGCTAAGATAATGACCCTTTTCCATTGGAGTGTCAATAGGTTTCGAATTATGCATTCGGAATCGCTCCAAAATTCTTTTGATGTAAATCTCTTGAGACAAACTTAAGAATTTTCGAGATCGATCCCTATGGACCCAATACATAATCCGCTTATCCCATGTCCTTCATCTCAAAAGTAGAGGACAACCACTCATGTGTGGTGATTATTAACTCCATATTATTTCCGGCCAACAAGATATCGTCTACATATAGTGAAAGGATAAGAAAACTCTTTTCTTCCCTTTTAACGTACACGCAATGGTCTTCTTCGATCATCACAAAGCCTATTGAAATAATTGCTCTATGAAAACGTTGATACCATTGCCTAGACGATTGTTTCAAGCCGTAAATGGAACGTTTTAAGCGGCACACTTTGCGCTTTTGTCCTTCGGCTATAAAACCAGGAGGTTGATTCATATAAATCTTCTCGTCTAGTTCTCCATTGAGAAATGTAGTCTTCACATCCATTTGGAACAGTTCCAAATCTAAATGTGCGACGATAGCTAGAATCAGGCGAATTGAGACAAACCTCACCACTGGGGAGAATGTCTCTTCATAATCTACTCCCTCCTTTTGGGTGTATCCTTTCGTCACTAATCGGGCCTTATATTTGTCAATTGATCCATCCGCTTTACGTTTTATTTTAAAAATCCATTTATATCCAATAGTTTTGCGTCCAGACGGAAGATCAACTAACTCCCACACATTATTCTTAGCCATAGAACTCATATCATCCTCCATAGCAGCTAGCCATTTATCACAAACTGGTGAATTCAAAGCTTCAGCATAAGAAGCCGGCTCATCAAGATCCGTAGAAGCACACATGAACGATTCCCCTTCAATCTCAAATCGACGACGGGGAACACCTCCACGTTTACTTCTTCGTAATGATGGACTTTGTGAGCCATGGTCAATTGGCACACTCCGACCGACCATAGGATCACTCCCACTGTTTTGGGCCATTTCTTCATGTGGCCTCAGTGCCTCATTCTCACCTAACAATGGGACATTTCCATTAGATTCTTGCAACACGTATAGTGCAAGATCCTTTTTAATCTCACCAATATCTGGAAAATTATTCTCAAGAAAATCCACATTGCGCGACTCTATCTCAGTCATTCCTCCATCAGGATGCTTGCCATACATCACATAGCCTTTCGAGCAATCAGAATATCTAATAAAAATTTGTTTATTTGCTCTAGGGCCTAACTTTTCATATTTATGAGAAGTATTATGCACATATCCTGCCGATCCCCATGATCGTAAGCCTTTCAAATTTGGCTTTATACCATACCATAGCTCATAGGGAGTTGAAGGAACTGATTTAGAGGGCACTCGGTTAAGTATATAGGCAGCAGTCAACAACGCATCACCTCAAAAACTGATTGGGAGGTTGGCTTGCGCCATCATAGACCTAACCATTTCCAAAAGAGTCCTATTCCTCCTCTCTGCAACACCATTTTGTTGCGGAGTACCGGGAATAGTTAACTGTCTGCGTATTCCCTTTTCCTCACATAGTTCCCTGAACTGGTCTGATAAATACTCTCGTCCTCTATCAGTACGTAGAACTTTTAGAGTTCTTTCTGTTTGGTTCTCAACCTCCACTAAGAAGCGTTTAAAATAATCTAAAGCTTCTGAACGGTGAGACAACAGATATACCGAACTATAACGGGAGTAGTCATCAATGAAAGTGAGGAAATAGTACGCGCCATGACGTGCTCTCACATTCATAGGTCCGCATATGTCTGAATGAACTAGCTCCAATGGATGAGTTGCTCTACGTGCCTTACCAAAAGGCTTTCTGCAGGCTTTTCCTGCTAAACATGGTTCACAAGGAGGTAGGCTAAGCTTAGCGAGTGACCCCAACAGGCCTTCTCTAGCTAGTCGAGCCATTCTTTCTTGTCCAATGTGACCCAATCTCGCATGCCATTTGATAGAATCAGATACAATATCAGAAGAAACTAATAAAGCAGAATTATTGTTATTAATAAAATCCAAGTCTAAATTTAAGACAAAGAAATCATTCTTTAAACAACCATTACCATAAAAGTCCTTGCCCAAATAAATATCTAACTGAGTATCCGTAAATTGAAAAGAAAAACCTAATCTAAGTAACGCTAAAACTGACAGTAGATTACATCGGATGTTCGGTGCATACAGCACATCGTGTAATATCAAATAACGACCATTGCGCAATCTAAGTTGGTATGCGCCAATTCCAAGGACTTCTTCCTCAGTGCCGTTTCCCATCATGACATAATGGCTGCCAGCAGACACCCGACGATAATCCACATATCCTGCTCGATCTCTCGTTACATGCTTTGTTGCTCCTGTGTCTACAATCCAATCAGAGAGAGCGTGAGCAACAAAAACGTGCGAGCATACATAAATAAGAGAGTCAGGATTGGGATTTACCTTCTTCGGCTCAGTGCAATCACGAGCGAAGTGTCCCATATTTCCACAGTTATAGCATTTCACTTTATTTAAATTTTTCTTTCCGCGCCTGCCTTTGCGGCGCTTCTCAATTCCGCCCTCATTTGGCGCACGGTTCCCAGTCTTTGCATATTTATTTTCTCCATTTCGGCGCTTGTGCTTAGGCCACTTGCCTCTGCGCTGTCCACCGTGGGCAACGAGTGCATTGGCACGGTTCGCCTCTCTGCGCTCCGCTTCCAACTCAAGATGTCGAGATATATCGTTGAAGGTCTTAATACCTTCATTATGAGTCAGCACAATCTTGATTTGATCCCAAGATGAATCTGGTAAGGACCTTATAACTGATTGAACCTGTTGTTCGTCAGTGAGCTCGCAACCGGCTGCTTTAAGTTCTCTTATCATAGCAGACATCACCCTTAAGTGCTCTGCCATAGAATGCTTCGGGTCCAACATGTATTGATTGAATTTGAAATTCAAGGCACGAAGTCTTATGGTTGACGTGCCCCCATATTTCACTTTGAGCTGCTCCCACATTTTTTTAGCAGTCTCATAATTTTCAAATTCTTTGATCAAATCATCGTGCATACAGCTCAACATGGTATATCATGCACTTCGATCTTTCTCAAGCCACTCGCTATAGGCTTGTAAATCACGACGGTGCTGAGTCGTCATGCCTTCTTCAGGCTGAACCATACTGTTGGTTAAATGGCTAAATATCCCTTTCTCATTAAGGAGATATTGAATTTTTCTATGCCACATGTCATAATTCGTTCCATCAAGCCGATTTTGATTTAACGAATCCGCGATGAAAAAATTTTTGGAAGCCATATATCACTACAATAATGCACATAATTTTAAATTAGGCACAAATATCCATAATCTTATTCTCAATTCAATTTGATAATATAATTTCTCACTGCATCTTCAAATCGAAAATTTTGCCTTTGAAAAGACTAATAATCATCTCATCCAATGCAGATAAAAATAATATACCAAATTAATCAAGAATAAATCCACGTCACAAAATAAATGATGAACATTATGCAATTTAATCAAAATAACACATTGCAACTTTAAAAGCAATCATAACATGTATATAAGTATCAGTATGCACAAATTCATATGTAGGAATGACATGCAAAAATTTTTATAAATACATGTTAGTCAGGATGGATAAGAACTTGTAGCAACAAATAGAAGTTGTGGGTTCGATTCCCACAGATGTAAGAATATACATATATATTTATATTTTGTTATCATTTATAAAATCCTGCAGGCCACGGTTGAGGTTGTGCTTGGGCCTCTTCTCGGCCTATTGCTGCTTTATTATAGGTAGCAGCTCATATGGGCCTTTAGTACCCGTAGGCCCACCAAGGGCGGCCACAAAGCAAGCCCAGTATGGGCGGCTCACTAGGCCGCAGGCCTTTCGCGTGCTGGCCCCCGCGGGCCCTGCACGGGTAGGCCTATGAAGCCCGGGCAGACTCTGCAAGCCCACAATCATTATGCAGGCTCTCCTGCACATGCGGGCCCTTGCAGACTCTGCAGCGGTAGGCCTCCAAAGCCGACAGCGTGCTTCATGCACCTCTAAACCGAGTTGTCTCTCAATTGTGACTCCAAAAAAATCACCGATTATTATAATTATATTTTTTAACAAAATAAAAAATATATTCGATGTAAACGAATTATAGAGCGAAAACAAGCACTGTATGGCTCTGATACCACTGTTGGATAAAATCAATTAAATTATCCAAAAATCAATTGTCGCAAAAATCACATAGATTTTTACATATCTCTTTATGGTGCGGAATTAATGTTGTGATTATCAGGATCTAATCTCGTCTTGTTTTACGAACTCGTTGATCCGCCAACGTTCTGTCTCAATCTATTGCACGTTGTTCTTACTCGTTGCAATTCGGCTACTAGAGTCGATCGCCACACACCGCCCAAGTCCCTAGGGTTTCAGATGGTGCCCTAGAGCGAACCCAAGAGAGAGAATTTTGTGGAGAGATGATTCTTATTTTTTTCGTTGTCTTTTTTTTATCGTATATGGTCAATACCTCATGTATTTATAGGCCATAAGAAAGATATTAATTCTAATCATATTCTAACTAAATCTCACATAGATAGAGATTTAAACAGATTAGGATTTATCTGTTAGATTTATTCCTTATCCCATATAGACTAGGAATATAACAGATAATTATAAATATTTATTTCTTATCCCATATGGATTAGAAATATTTTAGATAAGTCCCAATGTGGACGAATCCTAACAGATAGAATTATTTAGCAAATTATGATTTTTTAAAAAAATTATTTGAAAAAAAAACTCAGATTTTTCCTAGCTAGTGGCGGAAGACTCCGAGGGATCAATGGTGGCAAAAATTATAACATGCACCAGGTGCATCAGATTTCTTATGCATGTTAGTTATGATAACGTTAAAAGGATTAAATTTTAATTTTAATGTATTCATGATTGAGTTTTAGAAATGCTGCACTTGATACACCAGTTGCAAGCAATAATTTCTCTAATAATTTGCACCAAAAAGGAAAAGGACTGCAGACTATCTAGTATGACTATTGTATGTGACTGACAAAGGATATTTCGTAAAAAAAATTTAAAAAAAATCAGATTTGACTAGGGGTGGAACTGGGCCCGGGCCTAAACAAGGCCCGGCCCGATGGGCCATGTTTGGGCCGGGCTTTGGGTATTAAAAATACAACTTTGGGTTCGGGCCGGGTTTAAAAATTTAGGCCCGAAAAAATTTTGGGCCTATTTGGGCATGTCCAAGCCCGGCCCGAGCCCGACCCAAAAGCCCGATATATTAATTATCAAAATAAAATATTTAATTATATACATATTATTTATCTATTAAAAGAAATAAATGATATAGTATATCATATATAGTATATATTGTTATTAATGATATGTACTTATATATATGAGGATATATTATATATTAACAAAATATTTAGTTCTATATTATGATATATTTGATCTTAGATATTAATTTCTTTGATGTGGTAAAACTAAAAATAGGTATTTTATTTTAATTTTATACAAATAAAAGTATTCATATATTATATGATAGATGCATAAAATGGGCCTCCACAAAGCCCGATGGGTATTGGGCATTGGGTTTGGGCCTGGGCCGGGCCTCAATTTAAAAAAAAATTGGGTAAAAGCCCGACCCGAAGCCCAACATTTTTTTTTGGGCCGGGCTTGGGCATAGTAATACCCGACCCAAGCCCGGCCCAGTTCCACCCCTAGATTTGACTCACCCGGTCTGATTTTTCACATATCGGATCTGTTAATGGAGGGTAGAATCAAGACCAAATGAGTAATAGGGTAAATTAGACTTTTGACCCTCAAACTATGAGAGGCGTGATACTTTGATTATAAAAGTTTAAGAAAAAACTTCAAATATTATTTATGTGATTTCGTACTTTCTCACTTTAGTAATATGTGGTTTAAAGTATTTTTTTTTTGTTATTTTCTCTACTAATTTTTTCGTTAAATCAGTGACAAAGTTAAAACTAAAAAGTACTAAACTGAATATTGGATAAACTATAAGTGGGGTATCTGAAATTTTTTGTATATAATTTAACGAAAAGTTAACGAAGGGACTGACAAAAAAAATAAAAAATAAAATCACATAATACTAAATTGATACACTTTAAACCACAGAATACTAAATTGAGAAATTACGAAACCACAAGAGTGATATTTAAAGTTTACCCAAAGTTTAATTTACTATAATTTCTTACTAATACTTATATAAAAGAAATAAGGAAAAGTAGAATCTTTCTCAGAGAATGTCAGTTATAGCAGCTGAGTCTAAAGCTTAGACTCGTATTTAGCCTCCCGGATTAGGAAAATAGATAAAAAGAATCTTTTTCAGAGAATGTCAGTTATAGCAGCTTGAGTCTAAAGCTTCGCCTCGTATTTAGCCTCCCAGATTAGGTCTTCATTGTGCATCTCTTTGCATCGAAATATTCTTATTTCTTTCTTTTCATATTGCCCAGCATATAAAAAGAATACTAGCGATGTACTCGCGCTTTGCCACGGATACAACAGGTATATCGTTAATTATATTTATAAAATATAGTATTTTATTAAATATATATATATTAAATATATATTTGTATCAACATCTGATTTTACAAGATAAAATTTTATTACAGATTTTGTCTTTAGGTATTTGATAGTTTTTATTTAAATTCTTGGGGTTCCTTAAATTTTCAATATTTTTTGAAGCAAAAAGGAAAAATTTGTAATACACTTATTTTTAGGCCAGTTTGTCCAAAAGATACCTATCTTTTTTTTATTTTTTTAAATTCTTATTCTTCTACCTATATTCAGATCATTTTTTGTCGACCCATGTAAATAATATCGAGAATTGAAAATATTACGTAAAAAGTAGTTACTTGATTTGTAGGTTTTTAATTGACCAGCCTGCAGAGAACAAAAAACAGGAAGAAAAAGAGTATCAAAATAATTAGTTACATGTTCGTAATGAATAATTTATTTTTACTTAACAAATAGTTTTCACTATATTATAATCGTTAAATTTACAAAATGTCACGAACTAAAAGATATAAATCAATTAAATGCATATTAAAAAAGAATAAATTTTCAAAGAATAATATACCTGATAGAGGATTGAAAGAAAAAACTGCTGTAAAAAAGTTGAAAATTACCATATATATGTAGGTGAATACAAATGATAATTTTTCTATTTTTTGATTTACCAAAAGAGGTTAAAAATTTATAACTAAGTCATGTACGTAGGAAAAAAAACTTGCAGGTGTCAAGATAAAAAGCCTGCGAGTGGCGGAAAAAAAAAATCAAGTGTCAAAAAAAAGATATAGTTGTCAAAACGGGAGAGAGAAGGAGAGAGTTTTGGGAGACGTATCAGTTTGAGAACACTCCAAACTCTCTTTTAATGTCAAAAAATATGCAAAGAACAAATGCACCGAAAATCCCCCCATGGACCATATATGTATCCACAATCAACGGTCCATGGTGCATCAAGAGCACCAAAAGCAACTCTAGGACACATGCAATCTATTGTGCAGCAGGTGCACAGAAGGTAGCCCGACTAAACGTCACAGCATATTAACCTAACGCTACGGCCTACGGTGCACCAGGTACACCGTAAGTAATCGAAAGACACGTGGCAACATATGAACCTAACTCCACGGACTTTAGTATATAGTAATAGATAATAGATAATAGATGGTGTCAAATTCGTTGTTCACAATATATGATATGAGCATATCATCGCGCTCTTGATTTTAGCCGATTGTCGCACATGGAGCCGTCGTTGGCTTTGCAAGTAACTTTATACTGAATGGTACCGACATCGCAGAAAATAGTCGAAACATCGAAAATATAGAAAGGTATTTATATTGTTTCATGAGATCTAGAACAAACAGGTATCAGAAATTTTTGAATTCTTTGTAGAGTACATTAAATGAGTAGATTTTGAGTTTTCAATGTAGAGTACATTAAATGTAGACTTGAACTTTTTCAATTTCCTTAGTTGGCCCAAAATCACGACGAGACAATCCTCACGCGACAAGATCCGGTCCGGCCTGATTTTATGTTTATTTAATTGGGCTTGAACTTCAAACACTTAAAATAAATTCTGCATCATGTTGGGCTCGGCGAAGCCAATTTTCTCTATCCATATTTGCGTAGTCAATGGAAGAGAGAGATTTTTATAATAAAATAAAGTTCAAAATTATAGAATACTAGAGTAAAAATAAGTATCCGCATGGAGGCTGTTTGAAGCTTACCATAAAGTTTAATATTTGAAATTGAACTATGTAAATGAGATCAAGCAAGGGATTTAGAAAGTTTGAGCAAACAATATAGTAAAGTTGGAAGAATATGTTAAATTTGAATATATATCGCTACAACAATTTTGTTCTATTGCCTTAAATTTAATTACATCAAAGATTGAATTATTGTGAAATATATTTTATAGCAACAATTTGTGCTATTGTGATATTGCAATCATATATTGTTTAGCCAGTTATTACCGGAAGATTTATTGCAACGGTTTGCAAGGATGTTGTTTGTTGCCAAAAGTTATTATTGCAAATAATAGTTATCAATTGTTATAATATTTTATTATTGCAAAATAATGAATTTCTATAGATAAAATAGTTTCTCACCATAAAACCATATATAATTATAAATTATAAATCAATAGTTATAATTCTATGCATTGCATGAATTAATCATCAATTCATTAATTAGCTAGCAAGAAATAATAAGTGAAAAATAAACATAAGAATTAAAAAGTATAATGCTCCATGCAGTAGAAATTATAGTACTAAGCAAAACATTAATAACTGTACGCAGGGAGACAAGTTGTGAATTTATTATAACAAAACGTAAAACTAAGAAACACCATGCATGCAACGCACGGGACTGACTTAACTAAGTAGAGAAGTAACAACTTCAAGATATTGGTCTTTGTCGGCCAATTTTTTCGTTCAACCTCCTCCAACATAATACTACCATCACGTATATATCATCGAATAATTTATCAGCCATTTGAAAATAAGTAATCCTCCACGATCTTCGGAATAAGAAGACAACGTACACACCCCAGAATCCAGTGGCGAATCCTGATCCCATTCCAAGATATAACCATATTGTCTCATGAGTTCCGTTGTTGTCGTCTCGTTTAGGATAAGGGTTTGGTTCTTCATCGGAACAGTTGTTTTTAGTCGGAGGTCCACAGAGATAATAATTGCCAGTATAGATTGATGGATCATTGAGTGTATTAAATTGACCCCCTGTTGGAATCTTTCCGGATAGATTATTATAAGCCACACTGAAACTAGAGAGAAAATGCAATCTACTCAAAGAGGACGGTATGGCACCGGTAAGATGATTGTTCGATAAATCCAGGCTTTCTAAGTTTGACATATCCGACAAATCGGGTATAGTTCCTGATATATCGTTGAAACTCAAATCCAGCACATGGAGGTTCACAAGGCCATTAAACCCGGGCAAGATTGACCCAACAAGCTTGTTATTGCTCAAAATTATCGACGGCGGAAAGCTGCTGTATTGCTTGTATTCCAGAGACCTTCCACTGGAATTTCTCAGGATGACGAAAGGATAATATTGTGAAGCCACGCTTTCTTGCGATGAGTTACTGTACATGAGACTCTTCATAAGCGCTAAGCTTGTAGGAATTTCTCCGGTGAGCGAATTATTTGAGATGTCCAGGTAAAACAGATTGTCGAGGTTTCCCAGCCATAAAGGGATCGTCCCGGTTAAATGGTTCCAGGAAATGTCCATGACCTTCAAATTGGTCAAATTTGCCAACCACGGCGGGATAGAACCCGAAAGAGCGCAATTCTCAATGATAAGGACTTCCATGTTAGCGAATCCTTGAATCCCTTGCGTCGGCATTGACTCGCCACCTCGAAAATTCGTATTGAGTATAAGGTTTCGAAGATTGGGCAAGTTCTGTAGAATTTGTAGTGCTGAGAATAAGTTGGAGAAGTTGTTTCCGCTAAGTGAGAGATAGTATAGGGAGGTGAAGTTCTTGAAGCTGGAGGGTATTTCGCCGACGAGATTGTTCATAGCAAGACCTAAGGTCATCATTTGCGTGCAATTGGGAAGATCGGGAGGAATGCGACCGGAAAAGAAATTCGATGCGAGGTTGAGGGCGTTTAACCTCGGCAAGGCCGTAAAGTTAAGATCGATAGTTCCAGTAAGAGAGTTATTTCTTAGGATAAGCAGAGCGAGTGTCGAACAGTTAGACAAAGAAGGGGGCAAACCCCCAGTGAGTTTATTGGAAAAAGCAGCGAAGTACTCTAGCTCACTTAGGCTATCAAATACATCCGGGATCACCCCGGAAAAGTTATTCAAGGAAATATCTATATGAACGAGGTTCGAAAGGTTTCGAATGTTTGTGCTCACAATGCCGGAGAGTGTATTCCCCTTGAGGTTTAGTAGGGATAACGAGGATAGTGTAAACAGATCATCGGGCAAAGTTCCGGTGAGGCCGGTTTTACTGAGCGAGAGCTCGGTAAGGGAACTGCAGTTCCCAAAGCCGGCGGGGAAGTCGCCGGAGAACATGTTCGCCGAGAACTGAAGGAGTTGAATGGAACCGGAGGAATTGCAGATACCTGTATCGACGGGGCCGAAGAAGCTGTTGAAACTGACGTCGTAGACTGATAGATTGCTCGATCCCGCGAGGATCGGGTGCGTGCCGCTGAACGAATTGGCGGAAATGTTGAATAGTCGAATCGACGGGAGGTTCGATTCCGCGGGGATAAGCCCAGATAACATGTTCATACTAAGATCAAGGAGCTCCAAATGGGGGAGACGGAATAGCTCCACAGGAACCGATCCATTAAAGGAATTGTTGGAGAGATTGAGCTGCTTCAGTTGGTCTAAACCACCGAGAGAAGAAGAGACGGAGCCCTTTAAACTCTTATCGGAGAGATCTAAACCAATCACCCTCTTCACCAAAACAGAGCCCACATCACATGATATTCCAACCCAAGTACAGCAATCTGGAGAAGAAGACCTCCCATTAAAGCTCCACCCAAGATCACTCGATTGGAGCCCTTCCACAAAGCCCTGGAGCGCATTCAAATCGCTCGAGTCGCAGCTTTGTTGGCTCTGGGAACAGCTAAGGGGAGCAAAGAGGAGCAAGAGGAGGGAGAAGTAGCAGGGGAGTCCCCTGTTTCCCATTTCAACGAGTACCTAGACGAGGAGAGGGGAGCGAAATGGGTAAAAGGAGGCTCCTTTACGGGAGAGCACCAAGGATTAGCAAAACCCAGTTGAGATTTTGGGCTTATTCCGAGTGGTTTGGGAGGAAAATGGAGAGGAGGAGGAGGTGGCGAAGCAGAAGAGAGCTTACATTGTTCACAGCAATGGCTAGAGTGAGAGAGTGTGAGATATTTTATTTTTAGGTAATGAATGAATTGAGGACCCACTATTTATAGGCGTTTTTGAAATGGTAAAAATGAATGAAGAACCCCTCATCTATAGGAACTTTTGAAATGTACCCCTTAACTCTACAATTTTGGTTTAATTGAGACCACCTTTTAACTTTTAATCCTCGAAAATCAAGTAATTTTATTTATGGAAATTAGGGATTTAATCAAATTAATATATGATTTCATCATATGTAACAATTTTAGTCACTTCTTCGCAAGTAAAATTAGAGTAATTGATGTCTATGCATTTTAGGCTATTTCTTATTTACATTCGCCCAATAAAAGAGAGATGGTCAAGTAGGAGAAAAGTTACTACTTCTTAACTCTAAACCATTTTTAAAATTGCCCCTCTTCATTTTTTTTTTTTTTTGAATTTTAGCATTGTTAACCATTCATTTTTATTAATTTGATGATTTCAGGCAAATAAATTAAAATTTTGTTTAATTCATTGGCAATTTCATCAAATTTAATAATTTTAATTATCTTTATATTACAAAAAAGTTGATTAATAACAATTGATAGCTAAAAATTAGAATGCACATTCGCAACCATCTTTGATTTTGGTTAGCTAAAATTTCACTGGTGTGGGGAAAAAAAAATCACTTTTAAAGCCCTTATAGAATGGAAATATAAAATATTTTTAGAATAATTATATCTTTTATGCACCAGATCTAAATTGATAACTAATTATAGTAAGTAAACAAAATCAATTTTAATCAAAAACCTTATAAAACATCACAATAATTTGGACTCTAAATATAAGCAACATGGGTAACACTTATTTGAACCTAGCAGATAAAGTATATAAAAATAATATTTTGAAAGACCCAAGTCAATACTAAGCGTGTTGGCAAAGAAAAAATTTATAAATTATTTTGAAAACAAAAAACAAAATAAGAGAGAAGACCCAAGTCAATCCCATTGGTATGGGCAAGAAATGTGGCATAACTTTAGTAAGTGGAGAGACTCCGTGCCATACGCCAAATGCTAAAAATAACCAAAAAATAAATGTATTTTTTTTACCGCACAAAATAAACTAAAAGAGTTTTTCTATCGCATTTTCTCACCGTCTGTAATGCTATTCGGGTTGAGGAGAGATATTGTGTTTAAAATACTATACCAAAATAGCTCATTTAGTTTTATAAATAATATCTTATTTGTGTATCGCAATTAGAACCGATTAAAACACAGTTTGTATAATCTAATAAAAAAAGAGTATATTTTTAGAATAAACTTCAAATACCATCCTGTGGTTTTGCACTTTCTCACTTTAGTACCATGTGGTTTAAAATATATCAAGTTAGTGTCCTATGGTTTCATTTTTATCTTTTCGTCCGCATTTTCGTTAATATTTCATTAAATTATATACAAAAATATCATATATCCCATCTAGATTTATCAAATATTCACTTTAGTATCATTTAATTTTAACTTTATTACTGATTTAACAAAAAAAATTAATAAAATCGATAATAAAAGAATAAATATGAAACCACACGACAATAAATTGGTACATTTTAAACTATATAGTACTCAAGTGAGAAAGTGTGGAACTACGGGGATGGTATTTGAAGTTTTCCCATATTTTTATGTGCTTTTCTATCTCAACTCTGTTCGGCCTAATGGCCTTTGTCAAAACAATAGGAATCTTATGTAACTAGGCCTTGGGCTAAAATGATCGAGACAGAAACATGGGTTCACTGGATCACTGGGTGACCCAATCCGGTCCAAAATGGTTCGTTTCAACCAGGCTCGGGCTTAAATCCTGTTGACAAATCAATGGTTTAATGATAATCACATCACAAGGTCATAAAATAAAAATCAAATCAATAATACTATCTACAATATTTATTTATAACGAAGGCTAAATTACAGAAACCCTCCTGTCGAAAGAAAAGAAAATGAGGGGGGTCCATTTCAAAGGTGCTTATAGTCAGGGTGTCTGGATGCATTTTTACGGATGCATTTTTACAGCTAGAAATCCAAGATCAATAACGTGACAAATATTTGGTTTAATCCGATTTTGGTGTGAATTTAGGTGCCAAATCAAATAAGATGTGTCATTGATTTGCATGCTAGTGGGTTTGTATACCAGACAACCCACTCCATCCGAATCTAAATGGAACGGGCTCGAACTCAAAACGAAACCCGCAAAAAAAAACCTATTATGTACATAAAAAATAATTATTAAATAATTATTTTAATAATTTATATATATATATATATATATATATATATATAATTTAATATATTAAATAATTAGGTTTGGATTTTCTATTTTGGATACGAGTTGCAACTCTCAGTATAATTTAGGATTTCGATTTTTTATTCCGGTTCGGCGATACAAAACATTGTATAGTTTGTAACAACACCCCAATTTTACATTATTTGATTGGGACGCTTGAACTTTTGATTTTTTTAAAAAATTAATTAATTTTAGTAAAAGAAAGTTTATAGATCCCGTAAATTCATAGTGATTTCACATAATTTAATAATTTTAATTATTTTTTAGTTAAATAAAAATAGAAGTTATTGAATTTAAAATTTTTAATATAAAGTGTGAAAACTCAAATAAAAGAACTTGTAAGTTGGAGGGCGATCAACCACAAAAACAAAAATTAGAGGGATCATTTCAAAAGTTTCTGTCGGTGAGGGGTCCCCGTACATTTATACCAAACCGCAACCTCCCGATATTACGACCCTGCCACCACGAACGAGCCTTCTAGGGTTCGTGCTCCTCCCGCTCTCCTCCTTACCCTGTCCCCTTCTCTCTCTCTCTCTCTCTCTACCTCTCCCCCTTCTCCTCCAGCCCCAAACCCTAAAATTCCCTCCATGGCGGCGGCGGCGACGGCGTCTGCTGTGGCGCCCAGGGCGCGGCAGCCCCCGGGGCGCGGCGGCGTGGACGACGAGAACCTCGTCTTCGAGACGACGCCCGGGGTGGAGGTGATCACGAGCTTCGACCAGATGGGGATCCGCGACGACCTCCTCCGCGGGATCTACGCCTACGGCTTCGAGAAGCCCTCAGCGATCCAGCAGAGGGCCGTGATCCCCATCATCAGGGGCCGCGACGTCATCGCCCAGGCCCAGTCCGGGACGGGGAAGACCTCCATGATCGCCCTCTCCGTTTGCCAGATGGTCGACACCGCCGTTCGAGAGTACGATCCTTCTTTTCCCAATTTCTCTCGCATATGTTTTCGGCCAATTTATATGTAGGGTTTGGTTGGAAAGTGTGGGTTTTGATTTGTTTGGTGCTGTGAGTAATATCGCGTTGTTCGAATCCATTTCCAAGTGTAGATTTTTGTTGTAGTTTGGAATTCTTTGGCTGTGACTACAATCACAAACCCTAATTCTTTATCTCGATTGTGGAGATCGCTAAAGCCCTAGAAATTGTTTAGGATGGTGATATCCATGTAAAAAGCTAGAATTATGTGTTATATTTCGTTGTTTTCTTTCATAGTACTGCAAAAGTATTTCTCGTCTTATTAATGCTTATCTTGACCTAATTTTTGTCACTAGTTGAAAAGGGGTTTCTGCATATATCTTAGAAGGTGAAGTAGGACTTTATATTATACTCGGGCGAAAGCAGATGGATGTTGGATTGCCTTCTTCTCGCTGATGTAGTTTAGTATTTGACTAAAGTTTTCTTTGGACAGAAAAATATGAAGTTTGATGTATTTGTTTTGGAGGTTGAAGATAATAGAAATTAGAAAAGTAATGCTTAATTATGATCATCAGGAAAATAATTTCCTGAATTATTCCTGAAATTCGCTTTAATTGAGCATGTCATCATTGACTTTTATTGGATGTTGGCACTGTTGGACTTTTCCATACTGTTTACATTGTGTATTATGGTACATCATTTCTGAGTAATCAACATTTGCCAAAAGCAACGATTATATATATGTTCTCTGTTAGGTATTTAAGCTTTTTTTTTCCTTGGAAGATGACATTAAGATCTTTAGGTAATCTCCTAGTTGGTGAGGTTTTGTGGTTAATGACACTCGTTTTGGACAGAATAGTCTCCTCTAATCGATTCAGTCTTGGCAGTGAAATATGTTGACCATACATGTTTAACAGGGTATAGTGTCTCATGCCTTTCCTAACTATTACTAAAATCTTTATATGATATTCCAAATTTCTTTAAAGATAGGCCGCAGAAAATTCTTAATGGCACTACATAGATGATAGAGGGTCCTAGCTAGAAAGTTACTTATGTGGGATGAGTCTGCTGTATGATCCCCTTGCAGCATGCCGTAAGCCGTTTCAAAGCTGTCAAAGCAGTCATTTCCATGTAGGCAAGGATCTTCTAAGTTCTAACCACCAACCGTGCAGTTAACAGTCTTAGAGATTTGGATGGTCAATTTTAGCCTTCTGAATTTCTGTTCTGCTTGTTGTGCTCGTATATATGTCGTCAACTTTCATGCAAGA
Organism: Ananas comosus; assembly: GCF_001540865.1. Lineage (NCBI taxonomy): Eukaryota > Viridiplantae > Streptophyta > Magnoliopsida > Poales > Bromeliaceae > Ananas > Ananas comosus. The sequence continues at coordinate 1,827,262 of NC_033645.1, forward strand.
TCACAAAGTTTTGAGATTTTAGTTGTATATCTTGATTGGTCAAATTTAAGCAAATAATGACTGTGTGATATTTATTCTTTCTTACTTTTTTTCTTCTCTTAAAATTGTCTGATAGGGTCCAGGCATTGATTCTCTCTCCCACCAGAGAACTGGCTTCTCAGACTGAAAAAGTGATATTGGCTATTGGTGATTTCATAAACATACAAGCTCACTCCTGTGTTGGTGGAAAGAGTATTGGCGAGGATATTAGAAAACTAGAGTATGGAGTTCATGTTGTATCAGGGACACCTGGCAGGGTCTGTGACATGATCAAAAGAAGGACACTGCGTACAAGAGCCGTCAAACTCCTAGTCCTTGTCAGTTTCTAAATCATTTTTATTAGTTATATGATCCAACATTTATGTAAATTTTACTAGAACTAATCCAGTAACATTTAAACAGGATGAAGCTGATGAGATGTTGAGCAGAGGATTTAAGGATCAGATATATGATGTATACAGATATCTTCCCCCAGATCTCCAGGTATGGCAAGAGTATAAAATTTTACCTGCCCTTGAAGTGCTTTCCTCTTTCCTCTTTCCTCTTTCCTCTTTTCTTTCTTAATTCCACATGGTATATCTGTCTTTTGTCCGAAGTTGTAAGTAGTAATGTAAAAATAAACTTGTTCAATTACCTATTATGTTACTTTCCTTTCTCGCCCAAACTTCTTTTCTTTTCTTTTTTTTTGGGGGAGGGGTTGTCTTACTAAGTACAATTTTTATTTTTTTTAAACCCCAAACTTCTTTCTGTTATGAGGTTAGGTTAAGGGCCTATTCCGGCCGCAGCATTTTTCATTAAAGTTTTGACAAGAGCTTACTTTTATTACTTGCTCAATTATCTCTGAAGTACATGTTGCTTGCTCTGTGCCATATGCTCAGTCCTGTAACTTTGAAGTATTATGTGTCATAATGTTCTGGATATGTGCAGTTTCATTATTGGTAATGGTATTTACTTGCAATTTTATAGGTTGTTCTGATATCTGCAACCCTTCCGCATGAGATATTGGAGATGACCGGCAAATTTATGACTGATCCTGTTAGGATACTTGTGAAGCGTGATGAATTGACCCTCGAGGTAAGTTTTTGTTTATCACTGTTTGTCGGGGGTAATGTGATTACTACAGGATTTCACAGTGTTTCATTTTCAATATGTAGGGCATCAAACAATTCTTTGTTGCTGTTGAGAGAGAGGAGTGGAAGTTTGATACATTGTGTGATCTGTATGACACCCTCACTATCACGCAAGCTGTTATTTTCTGCAACACCAAGAGAAAGGTAACAATAGACTTAGCAATCTAATTCATATTTATCGTATTAGACAAGTGACAAACTTGGCTAGAAGTTTGTAGATGGTCCATACGTTTGCCTAAATTTTCTACCTTGGCCTCAAGAAACTACCAATTTTGGTTGGTTACTACTTGTAGTCCCAATTTCTTGATATTTTTTATTGTCGGAGAGATACAGGTGAAATATATTAATATATCAACTATAATAACCAGATATCGCTTGCTTATTTACGATGCCAAAACTATTTCATCTATTTGGAATCTTCTAAGTTAATTAGTCTCCTACTGTTGTCATATCTTTCTTACATATCAAATCAAGAAACCTTTTTTTTTCCTTTTGGCAGGTTGATTGGTTGACTGAGAAAATGCGTAGTAATAACTTCACGGTATCTTCTATGCACGGAGACATGCCTCAGAAGGAACGAGATGCTATAATGGCGGAGTTCCGATCAGGTGCAACACGTGTTTTAATCACTACAGATGTGTGGGCTCGGGGTCTTGATGTTCAGCAGGCAAGTTACATTAAGCTTCCATTTGGCAGGCATTGCATTATTAATTAAGTACTCCCAAGTCGTGATGTTTCCTCAGTGATAATCCTTCTATGTATCTCCTCTCATATTTTCACAGCTAGCCAGACCATGATTTTTTTTTTTTTCTTTTTGTCCTCTTTTTTTTTCACCTTTTTTTTTTTTTTTGCAGGTTTCTCTAGTGATAAACTATGACCTTCCAAACAATCGAGAGCTCTACATACATAGGATTGGTCGCTCAGGACGTTTTGGGCGTAAGGTATGATATTCTTTTAATATCAAGATTATTCTTTGCATCATTACCTTTCATGAATAATCCTGTTTAATTTTTGGCCTTTACTTGTTCATAGGCTTTTACTAAAAGAAAATGTTCATGATTTTTGTCAAGCCTGTTCTATAGGATTCTATCCTATTTAACTATCAACAAGTAATTTTTTTTTAAAAAAATCTCTGCTAATCCTATTCATATTCCTTGTGTAAATGTTTCATGCTACATGTTTGACTCGTAATGCAATCAGTGAGTTGCTTTGACGAAGTTTTAAACTTGCCACCATGAAATTTTGCAGGGTGTGGCTATAAATTTTGTGCGCAAAGACGACATCAGGATTTTAAGAGATATCGAGCAGTACTACAGTACACAAATCGATGAGATGCCCATGAATGTGGCCGATCTTATTTAAACACTCATTGGCAGTGTGAAGGCGACAAATCTACCTACTTTGGAATCAAAACGCGCCGAAAGTGTAGACTGCTCTTGCTGTGTGTGGTTGTGAAGGCCGTTCTGTCTGGGTTTCATACTTTGCTTCATTTCACCAGGGGTAGTATGGTTTGCTTAATGTTGGTGATGGGAAAAAAAGGAGCCAAACTGACTAGATTTTTAAATTACAAAGCATGTATAAGATTGTCTTTGTAACAGCTGATGGGAATTGATTTGCAAGTATGCTCTGAGGTTCTAGTGGTGTGGTTCTGTTTTTTTAATTACTGTTTTGCCGCTGATGTTACTGTATGGTTTACGTCGAAAAACTTGCTCATGGACTAGTTTCTTCCTGATTTACTTCTTTCGCCTTGTGATTGTGAAAAATTCTTTGATTTGCTATTGTGGTCTGTTGCTTTTTTTACTCATTCGCTAGTTGGTTCTTCAGTTACTATGTTCATTCGTCGGAATATAAAATGCATGGATATTAAATATTGCTGTGTGCAGGAAAGGTTTCAGAAAAAAGGTATAAATAATTGAAATGTAACAAACCTAAAATCTATTCTAATACCTAGCTAGGTAGATGTTATCTTTATTCATACGATAGAAAAGCAAGATTAGGGCTAAATGCCGTGTAATAAAATTGTTTGTTTATTTTTTTGAGAGATAGGTAACATGATATCCGCTTTGTTTATTTCATTTAGAAATAAACTTAGCTAGAAATGTAACTCAACTAGAATTCGAATTTAGATATCTGGTATCAATCACTAAGTCTTTCATCACTTGCTCTAGGGACAGTTTTGGCTCTAGGGACGGTTGGTGCCGTGTAATAAAATTGTTAGTCAATGCACTTGTATGGCGAATACATGCACGTGGAAAAGAAAAGAAAAGAAAAAGGGGAACTATATATAGGATACGTTGCAAGTCAAGAAAAGATGCTCATCGGCCCCGCACCAAACCATACCTCCACGCACGCGATACTCGCTGCTTCCTTTTTCCCTTTCCCCCCCTCCTTCTCCGCGTCTCCACGCCCGCCCCTCGCGATCGATCGTACGGATGTCGGATCGCGTCGCCGAGCACGTCGGAGCCCTCGTGCGCCGCCTTGCGCGCCACCTCAACCGCAGGATCTCCGACACCCTCGCCCTCCTCCTCCGCCACAAGGTATGACCCTAATCTTAACCCTAACCCTAGCCCTGATGCCCTTAACCCTATCTTCTTCCTCTTCGTCCTCTTCTTCTTCTTCTTACGCGGTGCTGCGAATCCCTAGAGCGCCGGATCTCTCGGCGCCGTCGCCGGATTCGCCATCGCCGTGGTCTTCGTGTGGAAGTTCCTGAGGTCGCCGCCCACCAGGCCGAGGCGGAGCGCACCGAAGCGGAGGGTCCCGAGCGCCGCGGCGGATTCGGGAGGAGCGGGGACCGCGCCGAAGCTGGAGGTCTCCGATGCGGTCGAGTCGACCCCGGTAAATGCGGATAGTTTCTTTCGGAACAATTCTAAGATTAGGGCTTTGGAGCCTTCGGAGTGGTTGATACTGACTCAAAATTTTCTTTCTTTTTTTTTAATATTTCTTCATTGGTGTCTGTAGCTCACTACAGGGCAAATTGTGAGGAAGAAATTAAGCGGCGTTCGGAAGGTATATCCGAGTGGAGGATAATTGAATCCTTTGATATTTTGTTTTTCTTGGGGAATTCATATGCTAACTAGGCTTATTAAATGTGCAATTCATAGATGTAACTTGGCATACATATGGAGATTTTGGGTAAATTGTCACGGCAATAAGTTTTACCATCTTTTAGTTACTTATTGAACTTAATTAGAACATTTTCTCGGCTGCATACAGATGACTTGCCAGATTCTAGGTGTGATTTTGGAGGAGACAAGTCCGGAGGACCTTCAGGTTTGTTCAAACGGGCCTGAGATTTTTCGTTAAATTTGTCATCTCGGTTACTCGAAAGATGCTGTTAATATCTTTCTTGCAGAAACATGCTACTGTTAGGTTACCGGTTGTGGAACTGCTGCTTGAAATAGCCAAGCATTGTGATCTCTATTTGATGGAAACAGTTATCGATGATGCTAGTGAGGTTTGAAATCTTACAGCTCTCTCTCTTTATGTTTCTATTTATGAATGTAAATCTATGTAGTGTTAGCAAGGATGCAGATATAATGACTGGATGGGTTCAGTTTGGGTGTTTTTTCTCCTCTTTATCACTTGTCTTCTCTATGCTTCATACTAAATCTATGCCACTGGTATCTGCACATTCTTTTCTGGTGAAGAAAATAGTTTTTTCTACCAATCTAATGTTCATGAACAGTTCTGTTTTTTTCGAAAAAGAGTGATAGCACCATGCTGTTTAAGTTATGAATCGACTGATTATTTTCCATAATCATGAAATGCAAAATATTGGTAATGCCCATTTGCTTTACTAATCAAGGCTTTTACTCATGCTAAGCCTTTTAATAGTCTCTGTTAATGACTCCTTTGATACTCCATAGTAGTAAACATGTGAATTTCATTATTTATTGGAGTTGATGTCAAAGTTCAGTTTGTTTGATACTCATGACCTCTAAATACTATTATCAGCTAGAGTTTGCGATTTCTGGAATGTAACTCCAGACATTAGCTTTGCAGGAAAGAGTGCTTTTGGCCCTGGAAAGTGCTGGACTGTTCCAAAGTGGTGGTTTGATGAAGGAAAAGGTACATCGGATTCAATTTGGAGATGCATCCATCTTCATGTTTTGTTTTTTGTAATCAATACAATCACCATCCACACAGCTCCTTAGCCCATCGCATACATGTTTTCTTTTTGGTTTTCCTTTTCTTTTGGTCCTTTTTCTTTAGGTCTTTGAGTGAAATTGCTAGGAATTTTGTACATGCAAGTCTAATAGCGAGTCCAGTGACGCAAAGAGATCATAACCCATTGGATGATGACCTGGTTGTTTTCATAACTGGATTTAGTTCTCACTTATTGGGATGAGGACGGAGGTTCTTGTATAAAAGTCGTCAGTGTGTTCGCAAGTTAATTCTTTTCTTCAGGAGTTACGCCCCCTTTTAATGTTTTGTAGGATGTATATGTACTACAGTTTTGTTGGGCAATTTTACAGTAGCGATCTGGTAACATATTACTAGATTGATCCGGTGACATATTACTAGATCCATTTTGTGGGTTAAAGAACAAGATAGTACAGTAATTGCTAAGGTAGTCTTAATGTGTCTTCTTCATGACCCCATCATGAGGTCCTCCTGTACCAAAACTTATTTTGGTCCGGATTTGCTGTTGAGGCCAGTTTTCAGGTTTGAATGCCAACTGTTTCTCTTGCTTACATCGTTGGTTCGTACTATAACTACTGATGTTGAAATTTCAAGTGGATGAGATAGCTCTTATCTTAAGCTAATTAAGGTCCGGTCCTTTGAAAGTTTGATTAGTTTGTTAATGTTTCATACTTAAAACTGTTCACATTGAAGTTTCTATTGCTTGCCTTCAGATATTGTACCTATCTTCCACTATAATTTTCTTTTTGACATAAATTTTCTTTAAAAGCCATTAGCCATTCTGCAAGGGTTTCAACTGACTCCTTGAAATTATCAATTATTGGATAAATGTCTTTTTTTCTGCAGGTCCTCTTTTCCAGCACTGAAATTGGGCGCACCTCCTTTGTTCGACAATTGGAGTCAGATTTCCATGTCGACACAAATCTTGAAATAATCTCCCAACTATCTGTATGTCCTCTAATCAATTTGCTCTGCTGTTCACTATATTTTTTTATTTTTTTTCCCATGCATAGTTACCAATATTTTACGTGACATTTCTTCTCAATCAGCGATTCATAAGATACCAACTATACATTTCACCAATGGAAGCGGGCCAAATTGCACCTAATGTATATACTTCTTCAAGTTTGGAGCAGTACTTATGCAGTCCCCCCTGAGTAAAGAGCTACCTATGAACTCTTTGGTGGTTTGACCCTCCAGTGCACACGTTATTTTGATGTTTTATGATTGCTGTTTTTTATGCAGGATTCGTAATCTGACGTAATGCACTTTGCTGCTATGCTGATGCTGTCGCTTATCTTTTGTTCTTTTCTTTTTTTTTCCTTTTCCACCCGAACTGTTTACAGTGCCGGACATTTTAGCATAAGCTTCAACTGCTGCATTTGAGGAGCTAATGTTGTAGATATGTAGTTCCTTTTTCTATTCTCTTCTTTTCTTTCTTTCTTCTTTTTGTTATTGCTTCTTTTTTATTTCAAAAATAGAGGACATTCAAGGCCATGTTCGGCAATTGTATTCGTGTATTTTGATGCATACAGAGGGTTACGTTTCCTAGAACATGGAAGGCTAGTTTGATTATGTATTTGCAGTGTTTAGTGGCAAGCAGAGGAATACGAAGAAAGAGCGGATGAAGCTTGCTTAATAGCATGCGGATTAAGCCCGCTTGGAGATGAGCAATTTAATGCTTTCTAGCTGTGCACAAACTCTGCGCGGAAGGGGAGAACCCAATAAAATACGAATATGAAAAAGAGTTAATTATGTCACTATCTCCACTGAACACACTGATAAAAGGAAAGCCGCACGCACCATAAGACCATCAGTACCTTATTCTAACTCAGTGGGCATGATCATATGTTCCATTCAAGTATGACATGCGTACCATTCAAAACAGCCAATCATCAATACTCAATGGCATATTAGTGGGACACCCAGTCTATCACTTCACTGGATTATGCAGCCGCGAAGTAAGGATGCAAACTTATCTTGGACTACATTACCAAACCCTCCTACTGGTGGCAACATTAAAAGGCGAATATTCCGCACCACAACTTGCAAGGTATAACAAACAAGCCCGACCGTCCCTAGAGCAAGTAGCAAAGGACTTGGTGATTGATATCCGAGATCCAAGTTCGAATCTTAGTTGATTTACATTTCCAGCTAAGTTTATTTCTAAATGAAATAAACATAGTGGGTAGCGTGCTACCTATCTCTCCAAAAAAAAAAAAAACAAACAAACAAACAATCCCGACCGCCGATCAGCTTGGGTTGGACATAACGATGACGAGAATGACATAACCAGCTACGAAGCAAAGCTGCTTCTCTACTGATTGTAATCTTAAGGATATATTTATTTATTTACATTAATCCTGGTTAGTTCTGCATCGGAATTGATAGGATATTTAGCTGAACAAGATAAACACAGTGAATAAATCAAGACCCCCAACAAGCACCAAAACTAAAGTAACTTGGATCTATCAAAGACTTAAAATACAAAGGACCATACAGAAGAAGAGCATGTTAAGCCTCATCTTACACTCAAAGAATCAGATCGAACATACACGGGAGAACCTTTCTATCACCTGGTGCTTGGTCAGTGTAAGTTATATATTCTCGTTCCGCAACAATATCTTCCTTGGAGAATCTTTGTACATAAGCTGCGGAAACTCTCGCCATCAAGCTGCAATTTACAGAAGAATATTTGCTAATTACATGAACCCAACTTGACCTCGAGATAAGATGTTCAGCATCGGGGTTCTTGCTTCAGGTGAGGGCCAATGGGAGCACCGTAAGAAACACCCTTCACGTAAGGACACATTAATTAACAACGAACAAATTAAATGGCTAAAAGCCTAAAAGATAGGCATCCCATGTAAAGAAGAATGGAATAAATGGTATGGTTTATTTCCGATGACCATTTGCATAGATTAAGGCGCACCCAAAATCTTACCATTCTGCTAAGTTGAACAATAGAACTGAGGTGTTGCTCATCTACAGATACTGGTAGAGGCGGCATTTGACTCATTATCCCAGGCATCCTGCTCATCCTGCATTGAAGGGAGCATAAGCGCATGCATATAAGCTAACAGTTGTCACTTCAAGTAATAAGTTTCATAATGGATTGACATCATACCTGTCTAGAATTGCTGTTATGTTGTTACTTGTGTGAAGAAATAGATCTGGGTTTTCCTTCACCTGTTGATTAAAATAATAAGTTTTCTTGAACATCAAACACTTGGTAAGACTGCTACAGATATTCAATTAAATCGTTCAGGATTCTAACACATTTACCCCTCAAAATATGCTTACTGACATGCACGGTCTTTAACAAAAAAAACATAGATATGCTCTTTCCATAAATAGGCTGTCATCTGATTGTAAAGGCACCAATAATGTAAATATGAATGTTTAAGGTAGCTATTCGCACAATTTCCAGATGATGTGCAGGAAAGTCACAAACTTCAAGAATTTGTGAATTAGACATGCTACTTCGCTTTTAAATATATGCGCAATCATCAGAAACTGGTAGGATCTTACATATGAAATATTCATTACACGAGAAGCATAGATGCATAATAGTTTAGGATATAGACTATTTTGAGGGTCAGATAATGTATGATATATTCTTCCATGATGGAAAAATTTATAGCCAATGATCACTTGCAAGTAACAACTAACTTGGTTTACTGAAGGACAAGATAGTACAATATAAACCTTGAATGTTGCAATACTTGCTGAAATCTGGTTGAGAAATCGATCATTTTCCTCCAAAAGTTGCAGCGTTGCACTATCTACAGCAGGGACTGTTTAGAGTAGAGAAAGATACATTCGCTTGATTAGAGGGGAGAAATGACAGGTAGAAAATAATAGCAAGTAATTCCAAGATCATATAACCAACAAAACATGTAGATGTAAATTCTCACACAAGAAAAGAGAAAAGCAATGTACTTCAGGAAAAAGCTTATTTAGCATGAGACTGGCTATGGCAATAGATCTAAAGAGTTGCTGACGAAACATTATTGCCCACATAGCATAAGCACCACCAGTAGTAAATACACCGAACTAAACAAGAGGTAAATGGAACTAAATTTGCATCAGAATGAACAAACTAGAGAAAATGTTTTTAACTCGCTATGAGCGAAACAAAATAAAACAAATTACAATTTAACAAGCTGGCATTGCATCGTAATAAGTCACAAAACCTGTTAAATCATTTCATACAATATTTTTTTCACTACCTTACTTCATTACACCACTTGCAGATGGTTTCATCTGAAGAAATTTTGAAATCTGAATCAGGTACTTGAGATTAAAAAAAAACATAATATTTCTATGTACTTGTCACTATAGGTATTTCAAGGATCACTTAGCAACATAAGATCAGGGAATTCAAATCATTGAAAAAAATCAACAGCAAAAACTGTTATGCCATCACTAATGAACATCAGAATGGTGTAAAAACCCACTAACCTTCAAGACAACTTTGATTTGGCTGATGCATCATGAATGAGTAAGGAGCTACATTATTTGAGGGAACCGGGTGAATGTTGACTGTCGAGGTAGAAGAAACCGTGAAACCCTGACCTCATCATAAAGAAACTTAATTCATCAATATATAATACGGCATAACAGATGGGGAAAAGCAACAAAGAAGATATAACAACTAAATTAAAAGGCACATTAATTGGGCAAAGCATAAAAAATAGGACGATTCTGTCGATCCCACAAAAATCCTAATAAGTTAAATTATTCTAAGAAAAACAACATAAAATACTGAGGAAGCATCTAAAAACTAATGGTATTTCCATATTCACCATTTGCATGAAATTTCATCTAAAGAACAGGCGTGCATGATATCCAAACCCCTGGTATCTAAGATAAATATGTTAGCGCCAGTAATTATGAGTCCAATAGAACAAAAAAATACAATACCTTCAAGTCCTTCATCTTTTTCCCTGTACTATGTTCTTCAGGCTTCCGCCTTTTACCGCCTTCCTTGCTCTGTAGCAATAAAATATATCAGTCTGACAGGCATGAATATACCAAAATCGGTACTGCATCTTCTCTATGCATGTGAACATATCAAGAACATCGAGTGAATAGTTATTAGAGAAAAGATTAAGAAAACAACATTTAAATAGAAAACCAAAAACTATGAAGTATTACTTACTCTGACAAAAGAAACAGTTCCATAAAATTATGTAAATAACTCTATGCCTTCAAATGAGCACACGATGAATTATCAGTATAGTAACTATTTTACTGGATTCTTATCTCCAAAACTTAAAAAGATCACCGGGCAAAGCAGCTTTCCATGGTTTGGTGGTGCAAAAATAAATACAGAAATCTCTTTAAAGAAATGTCTTGAGGATAGGTGAATAGATATGATTTTACTGTTTATCTCGTCGCCTAACATACACGTGAAATAATGTGTTTATCAAGAAAACTCGAAAACTGATCATAAAATTCATTCACCTATCCTCAAGAAAGACAAACTAATATACTGACGAGTTCAGGTATCTGCACAAACCAGTCACAAGTAAAATAAAGAAATTTTATCAAGAGCAGAAAGAGAATTATTCAAACCCCAACGAAAACAACCTTCACTTATGTAGTAAACACAAATATTATATGTTAGACAAGTCACCTAGCAGAATAGCAAGAATTCAGTATTTGACTTAAAAAGAACCACAAACATGAGAACAACATATAAAGAGCTTACAATGTTCCATCGGCACCTCAAAGCAACATCCCTAATTGTCCTTGTAGGAAGCATGGCAGCTATTTTGATGTACTTCATTATATTAGGTTCATGAGCATATCTGCAACAGTCAATCAAATTAGTAATGCAGGAATCAAGAATTATAGAAGAAGAAAAGCAGTAAATAAGCGGGTACGATCTGAAATCTGAAACTACTCAAAAGGGAGATAAAGATTTGTGAAAAAAGCACAGAGAAACAGCTTATTGCAATTTGTTTATGTACAGGCTTTATAAGTTAAAAGCAGAATTCATAAAATTACAGTCGACAATTAGTTCAATTTGGCCATTTAGGGACGAATATTGCAGCAAAATGTGAATACTTAAGTCTGCCTGCAAGCTAAAATAAATCAGGTTGCTGCTGCCGCCATCCACAAAAGAAACACTTACCAAGTCCTAGGACTAGCGTTTACAATTGTCTGAATGGATACAGAAGCTTCAAATTTCTATAAGTCGGCAATTACCTCAAAGGAAGATAAAGATCTAGGCATATAGCTATAGCAAACAATCCCGTCACTGAATAATTTGCCTACTTTACACTAACACGAGTAAAATTAGAGATCATGCCATGTAAAAATCCTTCTAGAATCAAAAGAAAGAAATCAAAAGCCGCTAAGGGCTTGTTTGGTCGTGTTGTCAGGTGTAGGACTGTTCAATCAAGTACCATTTAAATAGTGCTAAAGCACTACTGAAAAATCCCCTGAATTTTCAACAACTCTCTACAGCCAAAATAGAAGCACCAAAGTGGAACTTCTACACTTTTGAAGCTTAAAATCACGTTTTAGCTTCCCTAGCCACAATAGCTTCAGATTTACTGTTTGCCAAGCACTCCATTAAAGCTAGCTACAGCTAAAAATAGAAAATAGAGGCCAGGCCAAAAGAGTGTTAATTGAGAACACGCGTCCACAAAACATAACGACATAGAAAACAATCAAAGCAAAGAGAAAAGAGTCAGGAACCAAATCAAAATACCTTACGAGGCCTTCCTTCAGTATGGCCAATTCACTAAGAGTCCAATCAGCAGGGGACCCGGTAACAAACTTGTACTTGGGCATCGATCCAAGCGAAGCATCGGTCGAAGAACTAGCGGATGGGCTCACCGACGGCATGTTGCTAACTAAGCTGGGCCTCGCAGGAATGAACATTCCAGAACTGGTGCTAGTACCAACTAAGGTGTTCATGCTCATAGCCCTGGATATCATTCCTGTGCTGCTATTTATTGCCTCTGTTTGGAATGAAACCATGTGAGGGCTAAAACTACAGTAGGATGAGGGAATGAAACCCTGGTGAAAACCCATGTTGGAATCAGCTGCCATATCTTTATTTTGATCCAAGAACCACTTTACAACCATGAACCTCAGATGTTACAAAAAGCTGGGAATCTTTAGCTGATCTTATCTCTTTATTGTCCTTAATCTTGTTGGAGACCTACATCAATCTTTCAAAAGAATTACTCAAAATTAGCAAAACCGATATTGCAACCATTCCTTGTACGTTACATTAGGGAACCCTGCAAAAAGCCAAAGCGAACAAATTTCACATCAACAACATAGAATTTACCACAACAACCAATCGGATTTGAGAAAAAGCCGATCAATCCCGAAACCTTAGAACCCAACCTCCCAAAATTTGCGTTCCCACAAACACCGGAAACCCCAAAATCGCAAGGGCAGAGGCCGATCAAAACCCTTCCCAAATCCAATCACCAAAAGAGCAAGAGAGAGAGAGAAAATGATCGCACCTTTCGGAGGCTCGCTTGGCTCTTTCGCCCTCCTCAAACTCGAGAACACAGATGACAAACCCCAATTAGGGTTTCGGCGCCCCCCCCCCTCCCCTCCTTTTACTCCCAATTCCCTCCAATAGGAGCGCACCGAGAGGCCTCACCTTTCTCCGAGGAGGAAAGAGAAAGAGAGAGAGAGGGAGAGGGAGAATAAAATAAAACTCCGACCTAATGAATTGTAGCACAAGGAGGAGGGGGGATGGATGGGTGCGAGTCCCAATAACAGCATTAGATGCTCGGCGACATAATTTAATCGATATTTTTCACGTATTTTCTCCTATTTTTCTCCGATCTTTATAACCCTAATATCTTTTTCATCGTTACTGTTTTCGTCTCCACCCCTTTTTTTATGGCTTTTACGCGAGTTTTACTCGCTCCCTTCTCTTCTCCCTCTCCAGTGCCCGTCGCGTTCACACTCTCACCCCGCCTACAATTTTTTAAGTTAAGGTAAAATTGCACGAAGCCCTCTCGACAATAGATTATTTCGAAAAAGCCCCTATACTTTATTCTTTTATCAATTTTCTTTAGTTTGTTAAATTAAACATTTTTACAATATTTAATGATTTTATCAGCTAATTATTATTTTTTAAAAATAAATTAAACCATTAAATTTAGCTGAAATTTTGTGAATTTAATAAAGTTATTATTATTTACTTAGCTAGCATTACTCACTTTAAAAAAACAAAAGTTAAAAAAATATTAAAGAAAAAAAGGTGAGGGACTGTTTCAAAACGGTCCATAGGTTAGGGGTCTTCCTACGTGTTTCCCCTATTTTAATTGGCGGGAAAGGAGAGTGCCCTCCAATTTTGGCATTAATTACGGAAATGCAATTTGGCCGCGAGTTGTCTCTTCGGAAAAAAAAAAAGAAAAAAAAAAAAAGAATGCACCAACTATATTATTGATATATATATATATACACAACGTCTTCAATGAATAAAATTAGTTTTTTAAAATTCATTTGTCTCCTTATAATTATTAAAAAAATATTTCATTATATTTAAAAAATTATTTGATTAGTTAATTATTGATAATGCCGTATAGATCGCGGCCACGTGTTGAGGGACGGTTGGATCACTTTAAGTGGTATTGGACGGCCCAGATTTCAATTCGGCAAAAGCCGGAGTGGGGTGGTGGTGTTTTTAGACCACCTCGCGAGATTGGAATCTTGGATGACCAGGGAATCTTTTTCATGAATCTCTTTCGGGTCGTATTTTTTACTGCGCTTAGATTCTCTTCTCTTTTTACCTTTTTTAATAAATATNAAAAAAAGAAAGAATGCACCACCAATATATATATATATATATATATATATACAACGTCTTCAATGAATAAAATTAGTTTTTTAAAATTCATTTGTCTCCTTATAATTATTAAAAAAATATTTCATTATATTTAAAAAATTATTTGATTAGTTAATTATTGATAATGCCGTATAGATCGCGGCCACGTGTTGAGGGACGGTTGGATCACTTTAAGTGGTATTGGACGGCCCAGATTTCAATTCGGCAAAAGCCGGAGTGGGGTGGTGGTGTTTTTAGATCACCTCGCGAGATTGGAATCTTGGATGACCAGGGAATCTTTTTCATGAATCTATTTCGGGTCGTATTTTTTACTGCACTTAGATTCTCTTCTCTTTTTACGTTTTTTTAATAAACATAGAGAGAGTAGGTTTGTTGCATCGCTACACCCTACTATTACACCGTACTTCACTATAAAAAAGAACAGTTTGGTTGATCTTTTAATTTGGATTTAACTATTTAATCTTTAAAATTTTAGTTTTACTATATAATTTTTTAATTTATTTAATTTGAGCTAATTAGTAACTCTTTAACTTCAAAATTCAGATTCATCGCTTATTTTTACGAATTTAGTTAGTATTTATATACAATTTATGTAACTATAGATTTATTGGAATAAGCAATTAGTTTAATTTTGTATTCTAAGAGCCATTAAATCACTCTAATCAAATAAATTGAAAAGCTGGTCACTAAAATCAAAATTTTAAAATATTAGATAATCAAATCAAAATGGTCTATAGTCCAAGCAAATTCTGTAATACAAACAAGTTTTATACATTTTTACCTATACTTTTTTTTGGAATGATAAATTTGTAAGTAATTTATGATGCCGCTTAGGTTGAGAGGTGGTTAATTAGAAAATTATATGTGCTTATTAATGGACCATTATTGGTTCCCATCACGTAAGGTAATGAATATTTACTAATTTGGAATCAACAATAATTCCACTCTTAACCAACTTATTTTATAGGCTAAATTACAGAAAACCCCCCTGTAATAACCCGCTTTTTCACTTTCCCCCCCTGACATTTAAAAACCTACATTTTGCCCCCTTGTAAAATGAAAAATGTTCACAGGGGGGTTACGGTGTGTAAAATGACCATTTTGCCCCTCGCCATTGTTGTCTTCTTCCTGAGCTTCCTCAGCCGCCCCTTCGATCCGCCGGTTTTCCACCTCAATCGGCCACGATTCCTCTCAAATTTCTTCTCCACCTGCTCCCCTTCTCCTCCTACACCGTCGCCGCCCATCGATTTCGGCGATGGGTGTTGATGGAGAGGTAGACAGGGACAACGAGAGCGAAGACGAGGCTGCGGAGGAGGACGAAGGGGACGTGGGCGAGGGCGAAGCAGTGGAGGACGGCGAGGCGGCGGCGGCGAAGCGCGAAGCGGAGGGAGCGAAGCATCCGAGAGAGCAGAGGGTATTTTCGGTATAAAAAAATATTTTTTAACAGAACCCCTAACGAAACACCGTAACCCCCCTGTGAACATTTTTCATTTTACAAGGGGGCAAAGTGTAGGTTTTTAAATGTCAGGGGGGTAAAGTGAAAAAGCGGGTTATTACAGGGGGGTTTTCTGTAATTTAGCCTATTTTATAACCATTCAACTTGAGTTGAATAATAATGATTTTGATATTTTCAAAAGAATTAATAAAATATATATGGAGGGCTACTTAGTATTATAAATCGTGAACCAAACGAGCTAGCCTTTATTTGTATTATACTATTTTTCCGAGGCATCACTATACTATCATTTTTTTTTTTTGAGAGAGATAGGTAGCACGCTACATGCTTCATTTATTTCATTTAGAAATAAACTTAGATAGAAATGTGAATCACCTAGGATTCGAACTTGGGTCTCGAGTATCAACCACCAAGCTCTTTTCCGCTTGCTCTAGGGACAGTCGGTTACTATCATTTTTTTTAATCAGTACTAGTGTAACTATATTTGAAATCTATTTTCATATTCAATATTGCACTATATTTATTCACAAATATGACTAAACTATCTTTTTCTTTTCCGTGAATCTCTATATTGCTATTAACAAATATTTTATGCAAAATCTAACGATTTTATTACAAGACACCAAAAAATTTGCAAAATGAGTCTCCAACGTAGATTCACTAAAAGCTTCTTTCAAATTATTTTAAATTATTTTTTTCGTCTATTTCATGGATTTTTATTTTATTTCATGTCAAAGCAGATCGAATTAATGTATGCCCTTAATTACTACTCCAACCAGTATTTTATAACAGAAATACTAGCCTTGATCTAAAATTATAGGTTTATTGCTTAGAAGATATTTTTAAAAAAATGATAGTTGAGTGGTGTCTATGAAAAAAGAGAGTACAGTATAAAAATTTTAAAAAAACCAAGCATTTAGAGTATATATACTGTAGTATAGTATAATTAAGCCAATTTAACATCGTCTTGAGTTATTCATGTGTTGATAAACACATATGAAGCGCTTAAACTGTATATGTAAATCAATCAAAAGCTTTCAATTCATATTTGCTAACATACACAAACCAATAGAAGCAGTTTAGGAGACATGTGCAAAAGAAGCTAAATACGTACGTACGACAATGGTGGTTTTTTAAAAGCTTAAACCGTCAGAGAAAGATATTTTTACTAGTTATATTCAATGCTTACCCTTACGTTTGGACTTGAAATTTTTGCCAAATAAATAAATTAAATAATATCATTCCTTGATAATTTAAGCTTTGAAAGAAATTTAATTATTTTATATTTTTTTACATGATATTAAAGCAAAATATTCTACGTTTCAATGAGGGAAGAGTTAAATATATAAATTAAAAATATTATTGTATTTAAGATTTTGAAAAAAATAATTATTTCATACAATTTAACTAAAAAAGTCCTCAACATTTTACACAGCTCCGGCAAACTTTTTTCAAATCATATAATACATTTGTTACGGGTTTAGATCAACTAGAAGTTGAATGCAAAGGGACATATTGAATTCTGATAAGGACATATTAAATATTTTTCTTAGTACATAACCAGCTACGTACTTATTATTACTCTGGATGAATCTATAAATTTAACCAAATAATTATGACCAAATTTAGTAAATTTGTTATGAGTATCAAAATAGTAGTATCGCTCTTTTGCATTGGCATTTTATTCAACACTTTGTATAAATTCTGCGTACCATCACTTCTCTCAATAGAAGAAATAAATTGAGTGCCAAAGTGTGTTGCTGCTCTTGAATTTGAGAAATTTTGAATGATTCGCTTGTAACATTATAGAAATATTATTTTACGTCTAAGTTTTAGTATTTGGATTGGATTAGAGCCTTTCGACGTGCATGGTTCTCAACATATTTTATTAACCACTCAGTTAATCTTTCGATTTTGTTTCAAATTTATTTTATCTGATTTTATGTACTTCTTGTTTGACTTAGTACAATAATCTTTTGTGGTTAATTTTCTCGGATTCTCATATGAACTCATCAACGCCTCATATCTGAGTTCAACCGTATAGATTTTCGCCGATATTAGTTTTATTATTATTATTATTATAACGAGAGTCCACCTATAATATATAATATTAAAATTTATTTTTTGACTCTAAAATAATACTACCACTAAGTAGTAAATTTTAGCATTCAAGTATTACAATTTTAGTAGCAAATATTATTTACATACTATTAATATGAATTTTGCTACAATATATCGATAAAACCAAGCACTTAATGCTATTAAGCCGTTAAATCTACTCATTTGATTATTTTTATCTGTTGGATCATATTATTCAACCAACCATACACTCAACTCTAGACGCGCGACTACTATCATCATAACCGTACATCGCTTTATCCAATGATGAAAAATCTAATAATTCAATTTACTTGTTCTATATATAGTATTCAAACTTAGTTTCTATTAATATTTAGTAGTAAATATTAATTATATCCAATTAGTAATGTTACAGCTAGCTAGGCCATTAATTTTATTATTATTATTTTAAGTACGGTAGAGTTAAAAAAACAAAATCGATAGATTTGACGAGCCGATGGAGGACTAACACGTGTTGAGAGGTGGTTGGCTGTAGATGGCGGCAGAGCGGGCGGGGACAGCACCAATTAAAAGAAAAGAAAAAAAACACAACTTGTGACAGCGACATTATATTCGCCGTGGGGACGGGAAAGGGGGCGCGCCTCCCAAAGCAACCCCACCACCAACTGTACTTTGCATGTGAATCTCCGGGCCCACAGTCACCTATTGCCTGGACCCTGTCCACCACGTCAGCACGTAACGGTTGGCCATCTCTCCCTCTCCCGTTCTAAAATATTAGATGACACCTTATTTTAGAATTTATCTGTACTGATTATTTAAGAAATATTAAAATTGGTCCAATCATCAATCCGAAATATATATAAAAAGAAAACATAGAGTTTATCTATGAATTCAATCTCAACCTCATCTTTGAATTAGGACAATAATTAGTTAAGAGGATTTTAAACGCACCTTCATTTCGCA
The DNA here is from genome assembly GCF_001540865.1 of Ananas comosus. Taxonomy (NCBI): domain Eukaryota; kingdom Viridiplantae; phylum Streptophyta; class Magnoliopsida; order Poales; family Bromeliaceae; genus Ananas; species Ananas comosus. Next base: position 1,845,905 of record NC_033645.1, read on the forward strand.
TATCTTCTTCCTTATTTATCTTTTAAAGCGAAGAAAGAAATTTTTTGCTCGCTAATGAGTATTTAAAAATAACATCATTAAATCTCTGACTTTTCTGAAGTATAAAATAAGTGAATAGTGTAAAAGAATATTAGAATAAGGCTTACATATTTCTTTAAACCAATAATAACAATAAAAGATAGCAAATAAATTAGTGATAGTAAATAAAGGTCATTTTTATTATTTGAGATGAATTCCAGATAAGAAGCAAAGAAAAAAAATGAATATTCGAATTATTGATCGGTCCATAGCTGACGCGATGAACATAGTCCACGCAATAATTTGTCCACACAGTGGAAAAGCACTTCGTTTTTTTTGCACTTCACTTGAAAAATAACTTACCACACAACCTCCCCAACAACTTAGAAAGGAGATAGAATCAAAAAGAGACAGAATAAAAGGACAAGGACTTGGTTAAGATTCCACACTAACGCAATTTAAAACTGAGCACATCTTAATTAAGTACCGACCCCATCTAATTAATAACATTGTTCAACTCTCTTTTTTTCTAACATTATTTACTAATTAACAATATTAAGACTTGTACGGACAATGAGACGTAGCTCCACGCCTAATTTAGCCACTTTCAAAACTATGTATTAAATTGGAACACATGTTTATAAGAACACGCAAATAAAAACTGTGCTGGGATCACCACGATAATATAAAAATCTAATCTATTATTTATACTGCACTATTATTGGAACGCTTAAAATATTGGACCATCCTAATTACAAGATGGTTGAATCTATCTTTCGCGCTGTCTTGAACTTTAACATTTCAAAATATTGGTCACAATGGATGGCTCATTCATTCCGCACGGCGAATTAAAAATTGTCTTAATCATGCTGTACTCTTTCGATGGAGAGGACGATCTAATCTATCTTTTTCGATGCTTAAATATTTAAGTACTTGACAGATCATTTCTAATACAAGTAATAAAGAACTTGATTGCTGGTACATCAATTTTATGTTTGAAACAGTAAACTATCATTTTTTAGCATCGGTCGTGGTGGATAAATCATTTGCGCTGTGTTGAGATTAACGAAATGGTGATGATCAATAATGGATTTCCCCTCCCTTCGTAGTTTTATGAATATTTGGATGAGCAATAGTACGTTAGAAGCGAACTTTTTTTTTTTTTTTTTTGTGCTCCTTGCAAATTAGACATACTGTTTGAAAGAACGGAGGACATCATTATTTGGTTTGTTGTTGTTGCCGACCTTAGCTTTTCGCACTGGGAACCACCTTAAAATGATTAGCAGTTGTTGACCTCTGTATGTGTCTATGTGTCTCCCTCTATTCACGACTCTGCCACTTTTGGCCTACCAAGTTAGTAATTTGCAAGTACAGTTCTCTCTCTCACTCTTATCTATATATATAGAGAGAGAGAGAGAATAAATAGAAGTTATGTAGGTCATTTTGGGTCGGTTATTTGATATTTTAATATTTTAGTTTTACTAACAAATTTTTTAAATATTTTTATTCAAGTCAATCACCGATATTTTTATTTTAAATTTTAAGCTAATTATTTATTTTAATTAATTTATAGCTGTGAAAATTAGATGAACGACATATTTAAATTTTAAAGTGAGAGTGCCGTTAGCAAATTAGTTCAAATCAAACAAAATTAAAAAAATAACTAACTCAAAATAGTTCATAATTCAAATAAAGTTTGAACGTTTTCACCTATGTATATATAGCTCTTTGGAAGCATTCTATGATATATATATATATATTAATTGATCTTCCATTAANATATATATATATATATATATATATATATATATATATATATATATATATATATATTAATTGATCTTCCATTAATGTCTATCATCTGATTTGAAAATGCTTCACCAAAATGGAGAAGTCCATTGCAAAAGTGTGAGGGCTAGTAAAGTATTTGGCGTGCGCGCGCCATATAGCCATTTTATATTTCTATAAAAGTGAAAACAACATTTTGTGGCAAAAGTTGAAATTTACGACATAAATACAATCACTTTTTAGATGGAAAGTGATTCTCATATAATCTTAGCACCATCAGATACTACTCAATTCGAATCTCAAAGCAGTTAATTTGGAACCAGTATGCTATAAAACTATTCAACTTCCACCATTCAATATGGTTCAAATTGATTTCAAATCCAAATTCAAGTACGAAGCTCAGGGCTCGAGCTTGGAACCGAGTTTCCAATATGGCTAATAGTACGTTCAGGTCGAAACCTGCACCTGACTCCTGAGCCCAAACCCAACCCATGCTCGTTTCATCTATCGTATTACTTCGAAACAAAGAAATAGAAAATTTTCTCAATTGAATGACAAGTGAGATATGAAAACGATTTTTTTAGAGATTCAAAAAGAAACAGGTATGGCGGTGGAGCACTAATAGTACGCACTGTGAAATTGACTTATTCAGCACTAAATGATGGAGGCACAAGGAACGCATGCGCACCTAAGATATGGTGACTCGGAGTCCCCTTAAAAGTGAAAGTGTTTACCTAGCTAATTCTTAAAAAAAGGATACCCTAAATGGCCAACCTCTAGAAGAGAGGGTGGACGGGAAATATAGTTTGTCTGTTGTGCAGGGTCGAAGAGGAGACTGTGGACCACTTATTTACACAGTGCGTGGTTGGTAGATTTCTGATCGTAATGACAGTGGAAGGGGTTTAGTCAAGGGATTTGGAGAATGATGTGAGATCCGTATGGGACAAGTGGAACAGTGCTCCGTCACCTCGAACCAAATTATGTTATTGAGTCATCTAGGACGCAAGGAACAGTATAATCTTTCAAAAGGCTAACGTCGAATCCACTGATGGCAGTGAATAAGGTCAAGCGGTTGGTGACCCGGTGAGTGGAATCTCTCTCGCCCGAACAACCTTTGTCTTAATGTCTTAGTGTTTTGTGTTATACTACTCTCTCTTTTTTTCAACTTTTCTCTTTTCAACAGAGTTATTCTTCTTCATCCCTAATGCTTAATTCATCCTTCTTATGAATACAGTAGATAGCATGCTATCTTTTTCTTCAAAAAAAAAAAAAGAAGAAACATGTATGTTTGTCACTCTCCACTATGCATGATTGTATATTTTATCCAAGAAAGGAAAAAGATAATTACAAGTGGATGATCTATAAACAAGGACATGATAAATCAACCTTAGCTTTAATAGAATGTAAATTTTGAATTAACAAATTGAAATAGAATCTAATAAAAGGGCAATTGCGAGAATAAATATTCTGAATCTTTGATGCAGAAAAAAGTATCAACAGAGTATTTTCATTATGAGGCATCTAAGTAAAGAATCAATTTGTGCCCACAGGAAAGAAAAAAGAAAGTCCAAAAGGAAAAGCAAGATATTCATCATATATTTCCATCAGCAACAGCATCGTAAGGACTCAAATAAATTTTCTTTTAAAACTCCACCTTAGAACTAGATCTCATATTTTCTCGTTGTACTGTAATACCAATTCGCTTGGTTTCGGAACAATTTTTTTACATCGAAAAGTAAATAATTATCTGATCTTTGACAAGTAAAAGGCCTAAAGGCTACGCTGTGGTGATGAAAACCAAGTAATCGTTAAACTTCAATTGTAAAATTCTAATATAGGGATTCCAAACGAATATTCTAAAGAAAAGTTATTATTACTTCTTCGAGCAGCTCTACTCCAACAATACTTTTGCAGAAGATCCAATTAATAAGATCAAAAGAAGCTTAAAAAATGTCCACCGATCATCAAAAGAAGTGGCGGAAAAGTTCAAAGCCTCCCAACCAAATGGAATCCTACAAAGTATTGCATCACAAGTGATTGCCCCCCAAGTCCAAAAGATGCACCACAATTAAAATTCGATTCTTTAGAGGTCAGCAAAAGCTCCAGACACCACTAAATCCAGAATACTATGGTCTCAACACACTTTCAAGGGACACCATACATATACCAAACCTTAACTAAATCCTCCTCTACTTTAATGCACATATATATAACACTAGCAATTGAACAAAGCAATTAGGGATGGTGACCTAAGCTGTTATTTGTAGTGCTTAAAGCTTAATACAATGACAAGGAGACACACTGACCTAAACCAAATTCCAACTTGTGGAGGACCACTAGGAGAAAGCAACAATTTTAGTAGTAAAAGTAAACGAAAAAGAGAGAACCCTACTTGAATATATATATATATATATATATATATAGAGAGAGAGAGAGAGAGAGAGAGAGAGAGAGAGAGTTGAGCTTATGTTCTTTTAAAGACACAGGAGCTCAACATGCTTATGATTTTTTAGCCATCGGATCGTCTCAAAATTTCTACAATACTAATAAAAAAGACTTAACGGAACACATCATTAATAATACTGTACGAATTTTTGAGACAGTCCGATGGCCAAAAAATTACAAACACAAATACTCATGTACATTTAAAAACGCATGAACTCAACTCACTGTCTCTCTCTATATGTATATATATATGTGTTTTTTTTTTTTTTTCTTGTCGTTGATCTTGATTCAAATGATGTCTTCCAATCTGGTCCTCCAGGTTGGAGCACTGTTCAAGTCTCCCTTCTCTTATTCTCCCCTTTTGGTAGTTCTAAGTCCTAAATTAAGTTCCATATATATATATATATAGAATTGAGCTCCTATACTTTTAAAAGTACCAACCCGTTGGTGCTTATAAGTTTTCGGCCCTTGGATTAAGGAATGTGCAGTTAGGATGATATGGGCCCCCTATGGGCCCCCTAGGGTTGAGTGGGTGGTTGGTTGAATAGTATAATCTAACGGATAAAAATGATCAAAGGTAAAGATCTAATGGTAAAAAAATTACAAGCACCAAGTGCTTGGTGCTTTTACAAGCATCATAGCCGGACTCATATATATATATAGTAGCATAATTATATATATATGAATTGAGCTAGAATACTTTTAGAAGCATCAATCCACCAATCTCTTGGTGTTTCTAAATTTCTAACCCTTAGATTTACTCCTTAATTACTAATACTGCTTAGATCAAACACTATTCCACCTACCATCACCTATCACAATCATCTCAACCCTACATCTCTCCATCCAACAGCTCATATATATATATATATGCCCCAGAAGTGAATTTGTATCTTACTCAGAGTAATACTTCCAACATAGTGTGATGGTTGGTCAGATTGCTCGACTAACTGATCAAACTATTCTATCTACAATTCCTGCATCTGCTTACCAATCCAATTCATCATGCGATTTGGTTGGGACGAATCGAATTCCAACTTGGTTCGACGAGAAGGGACACTGGACAATAAAAGGAAGTCACAAACTGTGAGCTCACACAAGTTAGGAAAACTTGGATCAAAACTTATCTACTAAATTGAGGTCCAATCCAACATATATTACAAAAATGGCTCAGCACTTCTTCTGACGTGGTTTTTTCTTTTTCCTAGAGGCCCTAGTTGCTTCACCCCTATAGCCTAATTCATACTTTCAATGAATGAAGCAGGTAGCGTGCTATCTATTCTCAAAAAAAAAAAAAAAAAAAAAGCTCAGCACTTGATAGATCTAGGGTTTTGGAATTGTGTAGAGACCCCGCGAACTAAGCTCGATAGTGGATGGTTGGCGCAAGCCCGATTGGTATCATGTCATAAGCTCACAGTGCCGCACAAGTCGGCGTTCACTAGCATTTCAACACGACTTGTACCAAAGTCCGAAAAGGTGAACAATTCATCACCGAAATTCACAAACACCCGACATAACAATGCGACTAAAGTCGATGACGTTTGCTGTTACTCGGCCGACTTTTCTTTTTTTTTTTTTTTCTTTTTTACTTCTATCTCTTATTCCTTTTTTTTTTCCATTTTCTCTTGATAAAAATATTTTTTTTGGTTGGAACTGAATAATAAGGGACTATATTTTTTAATTTTGGTTTAAAAAGAGAGAGAGTACACACTGAGAGCTAGCTAGTACCACAACACAATCCAATTCTCAGAAATTAATTTTTTTTTCTTTTCAATATGGTTGATGGGTTATGTTGTGTATCATTATAGCTTTAACATAAGGGAGAGGACTAAAAAAAAAAACAAGGAAAAAAAAAAGTTTTCTAGTTAAGAAGTTCTCAAAAGATAAGGCTCTCTTGAGCTAAAGTGTTGTTTGTATAAAAACAAAGTACCAAAAGTGCTGGAAAAAGATGAACAAATAGCAAAAGTGATGACTAGGTTTAGTTGGAAAAGTTGCCTTTCTCTTTGGAGGCATTCTACATTTGTGCTAGTAAAATAACATCAGATCAAAAGGGAGATCTAGTTATAACTTATAACTTGGTGTATCTTTTGGAACCCACTAATAAAAGATTGATCCTTGTGAACTGCTCTCGCAATATCAATTTTTCTCTTCTTTATTTTTTTAGGTTTCTTTCTGAGAAACCTTTTTTTTTTTTTTTTTTTTTTTTTTTTTTTTTTTGGAAAAAGCAGCATGCTATCCGGTTCGTTTATTTCATTTAGAAATAAACTTAGCTAGAAATGTGAATCAACTAGGATTCGAACTTGGATCTCAGGTACCAACCACCAAGCCCTTTGCTACTTGCTCTAGGACAGTCGATTCTTTCTGAGAAACCTAATTCCGTCATTGTGGACTGGAACATCACTTCGAAATCTAGCTAGAACAATCAAGAGATTGCATCAGCGATCAAACCATCAATAATTAATTCGATAGTTTGGTATTACGAAGCTGACGAATGGATTGGAGATTTAAACCCTGTCTCGGGTTTAATATTGTAGATTCTTTTAGGAGATTGTATGAAGAAGTAATAGGATTTACGGGTAACTTAAAAGAGAGGGAAAAAAAAATGTTCGTTATGCTTGGAATATATCCAATAAATAACATTTAAATAACCACATTTGACACTACAGTGCATTTGACCCCACGCGACGAAGTAGAGAGTGATATTGGAGAAAAAAGATGGTTTACTCACTCAATAATGGCCCAACGCCGGCCCAAAAAAGATTATTTGGGCTTGTTTTTGGACACTGGCCCATAATTGTTTAGTATAACGTGGGCCCCAAATCCGACCCAAATTTAAAGGCCCACTGGATCTCCTCTAGATTTTACGTGTCTAAAATTCCGGCGACTTTCAATTTCTCTAAATTTAAGTGAAATTTCACACTAGATAGGTATGGAAGTGTATTGCGGATAAGTGAACACCCAACTAATACGGCAGCAGCTAGGTTGAGCCAAATTACTTTGGCTTAAATAGGCCGGCATTCTGCCATGTGACAGGAGGCCGGACTGGGCAGAGTCACGATTGAAATGGCAAGAGACTAGATTTGATTAAATTATATTCGGAGTGGCATGAGGCCAATAGGGCCGAGTTATAATCGAGACCCGTGAGTATTGTGTCTGTACGTTTTTAAGTGAATTGGTTGTGTATTTCTAACTGCTCGAGCTTTTAGGATTAATGATTAGCGCCAACGATCCGATAATTACAATTGAAATCAACAACCTTTGTCCCCGTATGCTTTTATAGCCCATGATTTATAAGTGATTTTAGAGCTAAATGCCCTAATCTTAGAAATTGTTTGAACTCTGTAATATATATATATATATGTATATATAGAGTCTGGCTACAATACTATCGATAGTACCAAGCCCTTAGTACTATTGAGTTTTCTACCGTTAAATCTACCCTTTGATCATTTCCACCCGTTAGATTATACTATTAAACCAACCACCTACTCAACCCTAGGGGACCACTATCAATTTAATCAGGGACCACTATTATCCTAACTGCACATCTTTTCATCCAACGGCCGAAAACTCAATAGTACCAAGGTTTTGGTACTATTGATAGTATAGTAGCATAATTCTATATATATATATATATATATATAGGGTCCGGCTACTATCCTATTAATAGGATTGGGACCCTTATCCTATCAAGTCGATTTGAATGATCGAAACTTTAAATTAATAATCGGCACCGTTGAAGTTGATCTACACAATTAGAAATGTTTAGAAACCAAATTTTGTAATATTTAAAAATCATTATCAAGTTCATCTTAAGAGTTGAAAAATAAATGGTCATAAATGAATACCTTCTTAAAATAGAGATTAGACTTTCTCAGTTCGTAATCAGAGTTATCAAACATTATCTAAATAGTATAAAGAATTTTCTATCAAAAATTCAAGCAATTTGGATTGCTCTACACCGTTAAACAAGCAAACGGCTTATATAGGCCGTCAAAAATTGTCGATTTTACGACACTTTGATCACCATATAAACCATTATCAAAATTTATGAAATTTAGTTTCTAGATATCTCAAATACTCTAGATCAACTTCAACGGCTCCGATCATCGATTCGGAATCTCGATCATCAAGAACAACTTGATAGGACAAGTGCTCCAATCCTATTAATAGGATAGTAGCATTAGCCTCTATATATATATATATATAGAGAGAGAGAGAGAGAGAGAGAGAGAGAGAGCCTAGCTATGTTGCTTGTAAAAATACCCAGCACTTGGTGCTTGTAATTTTTTTACCGTTAGATCTCCGCCTTTGATCATTTCTACCCGTTAGATTATACTATTCAACCAACCACCCACTAAACCTTAGGGGACCCACATCATCATAACCGCACATTCCTTAATCCAAGGGGCGAAAACTTACAAGTACCAATGACTTGGTACTTTTAAACGTATAGGAGCTCAATTCTATATGAGTCCAGCTATGGTGCTTGTAAAAACACCAAGCACTTGGTGCTTGTAATTTTTTTACCGTTAGATCTCCGCCTTTGATCATTTTTATCCGTTAGATTATACTATTCAACCAACCACCGACTCAACCTTAGGGAGCCCACATCATCCTAACCGCACATTGCTTAATCTAAGGGCCGAAAACTTACAAGTACCAATAACTTACTTTTAAAAGCATAGGAGCTCAATTCTATATGAGTCCGGCTATGGTGCTTGTAAAAACACTAAGCACTTGGTGCTTGTAATTTTTTTACCGTTAGATCTCCGCCTTTTATCATTTTTATCCGTTAGATTATACTATCCAACCAACCACCCACTCAACCTTAGGGGCTCACATCATCCTAATCGCACATTCCTTAATCCAAGGGTCGAAAACTTACAAGTACTAATGACTTGATACTTTTAAAAACATAGGAGCTCAATTTTATATATATATATATATATATATATATATATATAGTTAGAGAGAGAGAGAGAGAGAGAGAGAGAGAGAGAGAGTTCAACTATGGTATTTTTCAAAAGCACAAAACACTTGGTATTTGTAAGTTTTTTGCTGTTAAATCTACTCCTTTGACCATATTCATCTATTATATCATATTATTCAACCAACCTTCACTATTATCCTAACTGCACATTTCTTAATACAAGAGTCGAAAATCTACAAATACTAATAATTTTATACTTTTAAAAGTATAAAAGCTCAATTCTTTCTCTCTCTCTCTCTATATATATTGAGAATGGACTTTTTAAAATATGAAAATGGGTGTAATCAGGCAGACACATTTCCAAATTAGTCCTTCATGATGTCCCTCTAAAAAATATTCTCACTGTGCTTCTTACAGGAGTGTACTCTCAAATCCATTAAATTACCCTTTTTTTTATTATTATTATTAACTTTGGCCCTTTTGTCTATTACTTGCAAACACGCACCCCAAAAATTTTACAGTGGTACAGCAAGATAATCCAGCACAAATATCTCCACTGGTACAATAAGATCTGCTAACATATCTTTTCTGAACCTGCTTAATTATTCCTGCAGCAGGAGATACTTCTCTCTCCTCCCCAAACTAATAAAAGCTATTTATGCAGGTTTGCAAATCTGAGCTCAGCTGTACTAATCAGAATCACTTACTTCACAGCCCAGCAATAAATATAATTTATTTTTTAGGACAAATTTAATGAAGAGAATATATGAAGATCAATTTAGTGGTTGTGTACTACTATTGCACTATTTATTGAAGCTCAGGTTGAGCTCTGCGTGATCTTAAAGGGGTGCGTGTGAGTGTATCAGATGCATAACTAGTGCACCCAATAAAGGTTTCATGTGGCTTTGCAGATATGGCAAAATATTAATTAGCAGTACTGCAGAGGCTGTTGTGGTCTCGGAGTTTGTAGTTTGACCTTGCAAAGCAGATCTGCAGTGTGAGAGCAATGGGTGCCATTTCAATTTTAGGCTTTATTTGTGATAGCGGAAAGATTGCGTTACGTACGATAAGAAACGACGATGTAAAAATATTTTATTTATTTTCGTACGTAATATTGCGTTTCGTATATTGCGGTTAGTCGGTTCGATATATTTTCTGCAATCCCATCGGAGAACGCAGAAATATATCGCAATATACTTTTTTTCAATTCTATTATATTTAATAGCGTTAGATAGACTTCAATACCAAACTAAGCCTTAGACCAAGCACTGGTATGGCTTCGAATTTGTCTCTATTTTCAATTGCCGAAGCTATAACACAGTGAAAACTTTTCGTAATGGTGATCAGAAATTGAAATATAATTTTAAGGCCTAAAATCTGAAGCTCTGCAACAAAGTAAATTATTTATTTATTTTTTTTCACAATGCCCGTAAGCTTTATACGTCCAAACACCGTAAGAATTCATATAACTTAGACCTGAAAGTCGAGAACCTCAAATTTATGTGCACACAGAGATTCAAACTCCGACCCAAACCTTAGGCATCGATCAGAGAAAATGGTCCAAAATGCACAAGCTGTATCGGTACAAATTAGATTCTTTTTCTTAAATTCATCAATCTTGTGAAACAACTATTGTACTCTAAAAACTTGAGCTGTTAGAGAACGATATTTAAACATTTTTATATTTAACACTCCCCCTCACGTTTGGGCTCAAGACTTTTTAATCGGCTCATGACGTGGGCTTGAATTAAATGGGAGAAAATTAATATACTAGAAATCTGGCATGACTCGAACTCAGAACCTCCTACTCTGATACTATGTAAAATAACTGTTGTACTCTAAAAGTTTAAACTATTAGATAACGGTGATTAAATATTTTTATATTTAGCAAATCTCATCAGAAATATTTAAAAAATATTTTTATTATATTTTTTCAGAGAAAAAAAATGTGAATGACTGATTAGCGACGATGTGATGTAAATGTGATACAGTAGATTCCGCCCATCAGAGCCTGGAGGAATTCTACACTGTCACACTTGCATCACGTCATCAATAACAAGCCAATCACATTCCTTCTTTTTAAATAAAAGTACAATAAAAATACTTTTTTACAATCATGATGGGACATATATTCTTAAAAGAATTAATTTGATTGGTTTATTACGCCACGTCACTAATTTACCCGTTGTATTCTAGAATTTTTCCAGAGCCTGAGGCCTTGCTAATCAAACTGCTGATTGTTTGGTACTTGAGAAGCCTAGCTGGTTTAAGAAGGCACTTGAGAAGTGTACAGTGCTAATGTAATGTTGAAGGACAGTGAGATATGCACATGGATACAAAAATGTATGATGAACATTTGGTACTTGGACTAAAAAAATAAGAGGTTGTAGTAATATATACCCTGGCTTTTATAGTTGTCCATATTTTTATAACTACTCCCATTTAAGTTTAACTTTTTTTTTTTCAAATTAAAAAAAAAACCAATTAATTCACCATATAACTTAACATTAATTCCCCCAATAACCCATTTTAAAGTGTGTCAAATGCCAGTGAGATCCTTACTCAGGTATAATGTCAACCCCTTAATTAATCTATTATATATTTAAACATTGAGTGAGAGTCAAAAGTCTTAATTTTGTCCTATTCAAATTCTGAAATCAACAAAATTCTTAAATATTTGGATTTTGAAATCAATTGAATTAATTTGTACTCAACAAATGTAGTTGACATTCCCCTGCAATAATAAAATATAAGCACTCAAGCATGACCATGGATTTGTACATATATTTATTACAGTGAAAATGAAGAATCAAGTTAGTATATACATTTCTTGTAGTTGACATTAACTTCATTGGTTCCATTTAGATATCCATATCTTTTTACACTCAAAAAATGAGATACCCAAATCTTTTATTTGGAGTAAACAATGTGATCTCAATGAGATGTGCCAGGGGAAAAATATCAATGAGAATAAGTAAATGGTTATTCAAATATATAAAAGAATATATATAGTACTCATCTAGTACAGTTTAAAGGGGGAATAAAATTTTGTGGCATTCCATGCATGTGGGCAGGTATAAAATATTTTGACAAACATGAATTATTTGTTCTATATATGTATGCAAAAATTAGTAGGTAGGTAGGTATAAAGGTCAACATATAGACTAGTATATATAGGTAATATGTGGGAATTACAGTTCTAATTTTAAATAGTCAGCTTGCTATTGTGAACGTAAAAAAAAAAGCATCAAAATTAGGGCCTATTTAGGCTAACTTCTGAAAAAGTAATTTTGATTTGGAGAAGTGATTTTAGTTAAAAGCTGTAAAGCGTTTGGCAGAGTTTAGATAAAAATAATTTTTCTGAAGTGATTTTGAAAAGCCGTTTGAAATTTTTTTTTTGATGTTTGCATAAATTAATATTTTTATTTAAATTTTACTTTAAAATACTTTAAAATCTAAATTTAAATTTGAATTAAAATTAAAATTTTTAAGTTTCAAAATTGTACAAATTTAAAATTTGATATTTTAATTTAAAAAATAATTTTAAATTTTAAAATTTTAAATTTTAAAATAATTATGAAATTTAAAATTTAAAAATATAAATATAAATTTAAAAATATATATAATTATGAATTTTAAAATATAAAATTAAAATTAAAATTTCAAACTTTAAATTTAGAATTTAAAATTTAAAATTTAAATCTAAATTAAATTAAAATTTAAATTCTAAATTTAAAATTTAAATTTTAAAATTTAAAATTTAAATGTAAATATAAATAATTATGATATATAAAATATAAAATATTAATATTTAAAATATATTTAAATTTTAAATTTCAAATTTAAAATTTAAAATTAATTTTAAAATTTAAAATTTAAAATAATTATGAAATTTAAAATTTGAATATTTAAAATTTTAAATTTCAAATTTCAAATTTTAAATTTCGAATTTGAATATTTAAAATTCAAATTTTAAATTTCAAATTTGAATATTTAAAATTTAAAATTTCAAATTTCAAATTTTATTATTTAAAATTTAAATTGAATATTTAAATAAATTTAAAATTAAAAATTTAAATTTTAAATTTAAATTTGAATATTTAAAATTATAATTTAAAATTTAAAAATTTTAAATTTTTACATTTAAATTTTAAAATCTAAAATGTCAAATTTTAAATTTTATCTTAAATTTAAAATTTTAAAATCTAAAATTTGAGATTTGAAAATTAAAATTAAAATTTAAAATTTGAAATTTGAAATCTATTTTTCAAAGTTTAAAATTTAAAAGTTAAAATTTAAAAATTCAAAAATGAATCTGAAATTTAAAAATTAAAATTAAAATTAAATTTAAATTTAAATATTGAAATTAAAATAAAAATAAAAATTTAAAGTTTAAATCCAAAATCAGAATCAGATTTTATGAAGCAGCTTTTTTCTGCTTCTGATTCTGGGACCTTTAAAATTAGTTTTCTGATTCTAAAAAGCTGAATCAGATTTTAAAAGTGAGTTGCCAAACGCTCTATTAAGCCGAAAATCACTTCTCAGCCCAAATGCGCTTTTTAAAAGTTAGGCCAAATACCCCCTTAGCTTTGATAATATTAATTCTCTTTGAAATATAGCAAATTAGGTAATGCCAAACTTGCTAGGCTGGTTAAAAAAAAAAAGAAATCATTATTAACAAATTGACGAGCCAATTCAGCAACCCTGGTACTAGGATACTAATTGTATATATATCCATCCACGGCACATTGTATTTGTTGGCATAATTAATCCAATTAAATTTAGAAATATTCCCTCTTATTATTCTGTTTAGAAATATCAGTTATATATATATATATATATATATATATATATAGAGAGAGAGAGAGAGAGAGAGAGAGAGAGAGAGAGTGTTTTGCTAAAATACTATCGGTAGTAAACAAGCCGTTTTACTACCCATTTGTTTTCGATGATAGAACTTCCAAATTTATGATCGGCTCCGTTGAACATGATCTATACCACTTGAAGTGCTTAGAAATCAAATTTCAAATCTTTTCGACATCATTTGCTTAATGATCAAAGGATTTCAAAATTTGTAATTTTAATGGTCAAAAAGAGGCGTTTTCACGTTTAACGGTATAAAGATATCCAAATCGATTGAATTTTTGTTAGAAAATTCTTTAAACTAATTAAAACAATATCTATACTCTTGATCTTGATTACAAGACTCCTATCATCATTTTCTAAAGAGTATTTATTTTCAGCCATTCATTTTTGTGTTTACTTGATGGATAAAAGAACAATATCGAAAATGCGTGAAATTTAATTTTTAGGTAGTTTAAATGGTTTAGATCATATTTAACGAAGCCGATCGTCAATTTGGAAGTTCTATCATCGAAAACAAATCGGTAGTAAAACGGCTCGTTTACTACCGATAGTATTCTAGCTCAACTATATATATATAAAATTATTGTGGTAAGGTTTACCACCTCATCAGCTACCAAGCAATTTCCTGTTCGAGGCAAAACGCGCGATTATGGCCCTGGCACTAGTTCTTCAACTCACATGTCCATTTTGTTTCACTGAAGGTGAAGTTGAAGTTGAAATAGATTTTCAGATAAACTAAAATTTAGGTGATAATTATTTTTCTTTCGCTTTTGTTTATATAGTTGCAAAACTAATATTTTTTCAGTTTTACTATTTGTTTCGTTAAAAATAATAATATAGGAACTAAAAATTTGATAAATAATTTTTTGTGTAATTGACTTCGACTCATGAGAGACCAAAATCAACTCCACTATTCTTTAGATTTTAAATATCGACTAAAGATGAAATTATATTAAACCAAACGAAAAAAATAAAAATTTACATCCGAAACCGTTTCATGTCTCTTCATTTTTAGTAAAATGATCAGACAACACAACTATCGGCCTGATCATCTCGTATAGTAACACAACATGTGGCACCGCGAGAAACTCTACTATATAATAAATACACTACATAACCTATATTCAGCTAATCAGTATGTCTTCTTTTGAAAAAAATATACAATAAATATGTTTTTCTAATAGCTATAATGGAATCAGTGAATTTCAAATAAATAATTTGACTAATTAAAAATAGGCCTTTTTGCATAAAAAATTCACTTATTTTGGGCTTTTACAAATCGGGTCACTTTTTTCGTTTTTGCAGATTCGGTCCGTTTTTTTAGTAAACTGACCAAAATACCCTTATTACTTTTTCACTTTCCTCTTTCTCTCTCCTCTTTGTTTCTTCCGTTATTTTTTTTTTTTTTCTTTCGAGTCCGCGTCACGAGCCGCCTCCCTCTGCCTCCGCAAGCCGAACCCCTCCTCCTCTCCCCCGCCGCGCCGCACCCACCCCCACCGTCGGCTCGCCCTCCTCTTCCTCCATCTTCTCTTTCTCTCTCCTCCTCACCAGCCCCTCCTCACCTCCCCGTCGCCTCCTCAAGCCTCGCCGCAAGTCTCGCGTTCTCGCCTCCTCCGCCTCCACACAGCCAGAACCCGGCCGCCGTCGTCACCGGAATTCAGGGCGGACAAGCCCTCGTCAACTCAATCGAGGATCCCCGAATCGCTCCCTCATTTGCGACAACGAAACTCCGCCGCGAGAGCCTCTCCTCCTCTCCCCCGCCGCCGCCCCGGACCCACACCCACCGGTCTTCTCCGCGCCGTCGCCAGGTCGCCGAGCCCACGTCCCCCTATGCCACGCCTCGTCACTCCCTTCTGACCTCGTCACCCCCACCGTCGCTCCGGTCGCCGGATCACCGCGTCTTCCGTTCCGCGCCAAGCCCACGCCCATTAATGGTGTAAATGGTCGATCCATTGCACCATTACACCATCTACATCCATTAATGTCAAATGTTCGCACATTAATGGTAATGGGCAATTGTGCACCATTACACTAACAGGTGCAACCGATTACACCAAATTAACAATTACACATTAATGGTAACTGGTCAGCCATTACAACTATAAGAAAAGAAAACACCGCAGCGCGCCACGCGGCGCCCGCGAAGCCGCTCAGTTCACCGCCCGCCGCACGCCCGCCCCTCACCCCTGCCCGCGCACCCCCGCCGCAGGACACCCCGATCAGCGCATCCCCCCCCGCCTGACTGCCTCAGAGCAGCGTCAACCTCGGCATCCGCGCCGGGGCTCGAACGTCGCGCCGAACCTCCAGCAGCAGCTGGACGAGTCCGCGCGCCTTCGCGATGGCCGGTGCACAGGCCGACGCCGACCGTCGACTGCGCGGCCAGGCCTCCAATCCGGGCACTCCGCTCCCACCGCCGGCCGACGAACCCGCAGCCTCTTCTCCCCGCGCCGCCGGACAGCTAACGACGACTGCGGTGGACCAGGCTCCGGCGACGGGACGACGGTGACGGCGGCCCATAGGGCTGCCGCCTGCCATGGCGTGGGCTCGTCACGGCACGTACGACGACGGTGGGGGTGGGCTCGGCGGCGGCGGCGGGGGAGAGGAGGAGGGGTCGCGGGCGGTGGAGAGGAGGGTGAGGAGGGAGGCAACGATGAAGAAGGAGGGTGAGGAGGGAGGCGACGGTCCGATCTGCCTATTTTTTTTCGGCGAGAAAATAAAAAAGAACGACAGAAACGAAGAGGAAAGAGAAAGAGGAAAGAGAAAAAGTAATAAGAGTATTTTGGTCAGTTTGCTGAAAAAACGGACCGAATCTGCAAAAACGAAAAAAATGACCCGATTTTGCAAAAGTCCAAAATAAATAAATTTTTTATGCAAATTGGTCTTAAAAATACCACATTATTATGTATGACCATCATTTTCTACACTTTTTCACCACTTGGGTTTCTTTGCTTTCCTGTCGCCACGTAGACAGCGGCCGGACGTACGCTCTTCGTACGGCCGAACTCGCACCGAATCCTAACGGCGGAATAGAAAGGATCTCCTCTATATCTTTCGATGATCCCGTACAAGTTGGCGTGGTCAGGAGAAATTACTCCCTACACTTGGTCCACCGTGCACCGCATAATAAAAATAATGTGCAATAAGAGTCCAGCAACTACACTCTTATGAGTACGATCACCTCGTACTCATAAGTTATTTTCGATAATAGAGCATTCGAATTGACGATCCATACCGTTAAATATTATCTAGATCATTTAAAATATCTAAAAATTAAATTTTTTAATTTGTCGATATCATTACCTTACGATAAAAAAATCACAAAATTAATAATTTTTAATGGCTAGTATAGAATATTTGCTAGTTTAACGGTGTAAAAAAATCAAAACCAGTTGAATTTTTTATAGAAAATTCTATTCACTACATAGATAAAGATCAATAACTTCGATCTTAAATTGACGAATCCGATCATCCATTTTTAAGACGTCGTTTAATTTTGACCGTTCATTTTATACTCGTTTGATGAACTTTATTATGATTTTGAAAAATTATGAAATTTATTTTTTAAAAGTTTCAAATACTTTGGATCATATTTAACGGAGTGGATCGTCGATTCGAAAGCATCATAGATATATATATATATATATATATAAGAGCTAGTCTTCTATAATATCTATAGTATTGGTGCTCTGGTACTATAGTCATGTTTTCGATCTTCGGGCGTTCAAATCAACGATCCACACCGTTAAAATTGATTTAGGATATTTAAAGTTTTTAGAAATAAAATTTTATATTTTTTCGACATAGTTTACTTTATGATCAAATCATTTCAAAATTGTCAATTTTCAATGGCTACTATGACGAGTTTGAAGTTTGACGGTGTAGAAGAATCTAAATTTCTTCAAATTTTGATGGAAAATACTTTAAACTATCTAGATTAAGGTTAACATTCTTGATCTTGAATTTAAAAGTCCTATGCTCAAATTTTAAAGATTATTCAATTTTCATCGTCCATTTTGACATAATTTATTTACTAAGTAAACGACGTCGGAAAAAACTAAAATTTTATTCCTAAGAACTTCATATACCCTGGACCATATTTAACAGTGTGGATCGTTAATTTAAACACTCTAAGATCGAAAACAAGACTAAGGTGCCGGAGCNATATATCAATCCGACCATATGATAACCATCGTGCCTCCGGAGTCACGATGATTCAACAAAAATTACTACGCCGAAGGTTTAGCTGCTAGCCGAGGCAATCTGAACTAGATGTGATAACTTTCATGAACCTTTGATTTAAAGTATTAAAAGCCGCAGTAAATGGTTAGTTTGCTCATCAGATTTTTATTTACCGACTTTTATTTTTAGAGTATTTTTCATCACTATTTCTTAAGTTTAAAATTTAGCTTTCATAACCAGAACGATAAATACAATTCATCTTAAAAGATAATTTAAAAGTAGATTAAACCTATGAAGATGTGACAATTTGAATTTTTGCGTAGTATAGATGGTAATTTTAACAATTAAAACTTTGTAAAACTAGTGATCGGTTTACTACAGTTTTTTAATACTTTAAATCAAAAGTTTATGAAAATTATCACATTTAGTTTAGATTACCTCAGCTAGCAGCTAAACTTTCGGCGCAGTAACTTTTGTTGAACCATCGTGCCTCCGGAGGCACGATGGCTATCATATGCTCGGATCGAGAGAGAGAGAGAGAGAGAGAGAGAGAGAGAGAGAGAGAGAGAGAGAGAGAGATATATATATATATATATATATATATATATATATATATATATATATATATGCAATTGCCATTATAATTTATTATTCACAGACATTTTATGTAGTATATTATGAATCGAGCTAGAATACTTTTAAAAGTATCACCCCATTGGGGCTTTTAAGTTTCTAACCCTTGGATCTATTCCTTTCTTACTAATAGTCATTGGATCAAACACTATTCCACCTGCCACCATCATCACAATCTTACATTTCTCCATCCAACGGTTAAAAACTCAAAAATACTATTTCATTACTTTTGAGAGTATTCTATCTCAACTCGTATAGTATAGTATCATCAAATTAATTTTAGCTCCAGGTATAAATAATTAAATATTGAATGCGGTGCCACGTATACACACCCACATCGTAAAACTCGCAGTAAAATAAAATCCCGGTCAATTCCAACACACTGGATGCTACAAAAATTCTATTTTTATTCCCTGATACGTTTCCCCCGTTTTTTTATATTTTATGGGAAACATTTGATCTTCTTTTAAGAAGAATCTTTTCTTGTTTGTTTAAATCAGATCTATATCTCCGCCACCGACGGATGATATACGCATGCTCCAAAGCGATACGTTAATTCCCTGTCATCTAGGAATAACAATTATTATCCATTTAAAAAGGTTAAGTATAAAAAACAACATAAGATTAAAAAAAAATATTACCCATGTATTCTATTTTGAAGTGTGTGACACATACTCACCATCCAACGGATGGCCGTTCATCACTTGTCTCATGATAATGACCAGCGAAAAGATCCTAATCATTAGATTAGCAGAGTGTTTAATATACACCATGTTACTTATTATTATTATCATTAGTGAGTTTGTATATATATAAGGATTATTTAAAAGAACAAAATGTATACTTGGTTTTCAAATATGTGACATTTTAGTCTTATAATTTTAATTTGTTAAATATATAGCTCGAATTTTAAAAATTATTATAATCAAGTCCTATAACTCAATTTAATTAATTAAATTTAATGCGTCATTGGAAGAGTTATACGACATCTTAATTATTGGCGCATCATCGGACACAATACTACTGTATAACCTTTATATTAGCAAAATATCAATATTTAGTCAATTAAATTTGATTATGAGATTTAATTACTATAATTATAATAATTTGAGCCAAAAATTATAATAAATTAAAGTTTGAGGATTGGTGTGTCAGTAATTCTATGGTTCGAGGACCAAATGTGCAATTTATCATGCAGATAAAGGGACTTATGATTTTGGATTTGAAGGGGGTATTAGTGATTGTTTTATATGCACACAAGGGTTTTTCTCATAGTTTTAGAACATTGGTGATATTTTAGATTTTGGAGAAGTATTTTAATTAGTAGAACATTGGTGATATTTTAGATTTTGGAGAAGTATTTATAATAGTTTGAAGTTCTATAGTAGTTATAAAACAACTTTTTAGAAAAATGAGAAATGCTATGTCTAAAATCCAATAAGAATGGTAGGAATTACAACTGCATCTAAGATTTACAATTAATTCTCCTCTCATAGTTTAAAATCCCCAAATAAGTTTTAGTATTAATGAAAAAAATTATTATGATGGGACAAATGAGGAAAAACATGTTTTTGAATAAACTAGCTGTAATATCTACAACCCAAAATAGAGTGCACATCTAGCGTTACTATTAAAAAAAATATAGGTAAAAGTTAAAAATGACCCATGTAAACATATAATAATAGAGTATAATGCTTCACACTTCAAAGTATAATATTTCATTACTATATTTTTTGTAATATATATATACACTGATTCTTTCAGATTTCGTTCTTGTATTTATGCTGAAACATCTAGATATCAAATAATAAATATACCATTAACCAACAAGAATAGATTTCATTGCTCCCGTAAGAACATATTGTTAAATAGAACTAAGCTGGAATATCTCTGATAGTACTAAGTCATTGGTATTTATGGATTTTCGAAACTTACGTCTAATGATGAAAATGCTACTGGTATCAAATATTTGATGCTAATAGAAGCATTCTAGTTCGGACTTTTATTAAATACAATATGGTATTCACAAACATAAAATAGTAAAATAGTATATTGAGCAACTAAATGGGTTAAATTGATAAAACTTTACTACTCTCCGATTACAATTTTTTATTAAAAAAAAAAATTTAACAAAAAGAATAATATATTATTGTACTCTATTATTTAAAAATAATAATATGGTGAATAATTTCTCGGAGTGTGGGACTGAAGGGGACGGTCGACGGATATCTTTCTCGGTACTAATTAAAGATCTCTCAACCCACCTTCCATTCCTACCCCCAACTATTCCATAAATTTAAGGATCCTCTCATTTTACCAACCTTAATTATTTATTTATATTTATATTAATTTGGGGGATAAAAATAATGTTTATTAATGAATAATCTGAAAATATATTCATGCCAAATTGCCAATTCAACTTTGCCTATCTTTCCTCTTATAAGTCTATTTGTGGAATCATTTATTGATCCTCAACATTATATGTATTCTATTTATAAATATTTCTTTGTTAGGTCAAAAATTAAAATAAATATTGTTGAAGATTATGTTGCAAGTATCAAAATATACTTGATGTATGAGTGTATCCTAATAGGTACGGTGATGATATAAAACAAGGATTGTATTATTGTATAAGGGAGTATTAAAATATTAAAATGTATAGGTGGCCCATTTACTAAACCTTTTCTCCTACTAGAATACTAAAAAATTCAACCCATAGTTTAAATATACATAAAATAAATTAAAATAAGATAATTATTTATAATAGAAGGATAAAATGGCTGTTTAATATAAAAAGGTTTCACTTTTCTTTTTAATTTTTAGTCTATGTTTGAATGTTAAACTAATTTATTCGCTAGCGACATAGGTAATTCGTGAATTTAGTTTCTCAAAATTATCAATCAACAGTTATAAAAATATACAAATATATAAAACTTATCTGAACTATAAAAGCCACTTTGAAATGCCTTTTCAACTTTTTAAAATTTTAATTTTACTACAAAATCTTTTGATTTGTTTGATTTGAATCGGTCAACAAATATTTAATATAAAAATTTAAGCTAATTACTTATTTTAATAAATTTACAATTGTGATAATTGTATAAATATACTAATTAAATATGTGAAAAAATAAATAACGTATTCAAAATTTAAAATCAAACTTCGGTTGGCGGACTCAAACTAATAAACTAAAAAAATTGCATAACAAGACTAAAATTTTGAAGAATCGAACAATCATTTTAAAGCTCTTTAAATTTTTATCTATTTAAAAAATATTTTTTTACATTGAAAAAGAACTGCACAGACTAATTACATGGCTAGTGTACATGATATGATATATCACATGAACCATCAAAACTTCATATTTTCGGGGTCCATAATAAAATGTGCGACGACTCATGACGGTGGATTTTCTTATGTCATAAAATTATCAGTCAAAGCGTGGACTTTTTACCGTTTGGTCCCTATCAATAGCTCAAATTAAATAGAATAAAACAAAAGGAAAATAAAAGGGGATAAAAAAGGCGAGAAATATTAATGAGCCAAATCTTGGCCCGGTCGGTCCGATTCCGTGTGAGAAGATACGGAGAGAAAGTGAAAGGAAAGCCGAGAAAATCCGAAGCGAATCCCCCGGTGGGCCCCACGAGAAAGTGGAAGGGCAGTTGAGCCCAAAATTGTAAATGGGCCAGGTCCACCACGTCATCCGTGGACCGCCAAATTATTTACACCCTTATTATGTCATAAATAAATATCTCTCCTCTCAGTTTTCTTCCCACATTGAAAATAATATTTTTTTTTAAAAAAATAGATAGTATACCTAAACTTAGTAAAATAATTAATTTTTATAATTATTTATTTTTGATCAATAATTTAAAAAAAAAATTAATTATTGTGTGCATACTGACAATCAAAATAAATTAAAATAATCATTTCCTTACAAATATTATTATTACAAAGATCTAGATAATTTTAATAACATACACTGTATCTTATCATTTTATTAAATTCTTCATTCCACTTGAATTTCAAAATGAGTAAAAATTATTATGCTTGAGGCCTCGTTCGACAATTTTTTTTTCATATTATTCGTGCATTAACATTTACAATATAATAATTTTCAATTTATCAATGTATATACAATTTAAGATATAATGTTGGATTCACAACCAAGTAATAGGAATAATAAGTACTAAAAAAAAAAGGTGATTTTTGCGGTCCACGGCTGACGTGGCGAGCCAGTTCCACGAGGTTGTCGCGATCCGGTGCATAGACCGGGGACCACGCAAATAACTCAGGGCGCTTCCGTGGGGATCCGAACCCGAATCAGCCAGGGTAGATTTGCCCCTCCCCTCCTTTGCCTCGGTCCCCGCGCCCCACCCCCTCCCACATTTCTCAGATTTGGGAGATTCACTGCTCCTTTTATAATCTCCCTCCCCCCTCTCCTCTCCTCCCCATTCCATCGTAATCCTCGTCGTCCTCCTCGTTCTCTCTCTACTTTTCCTTCGAAAAAACAGAGATTGTATTCGAAGGTAAAATCACGAATTCCCCATTCGCAATGTCGTCGTCCTTGTCGTCGTCGAGGATCGTCGCCAAATACAACGGTGGGGACGCCGATCGCGAGCTCCACGTCCTCGCCGTCGACGATAGCTCCATCGAGCTCGCCATTATCGCTCGGCTCCTCAGGAGCTCCAAATATAGAGGTAATTGATCTTGTTTGCTACCAAAGTGATCTACATGGGCAAATTTTGATGGGATTGTCTATGGATTTGATGGTTTCTTCAATTTTTAATTCGAAACTTGGATTTGAATTTGTTGTTTTGAATTTCTGCAGTGACAACTGTCGATAGCGCCCAGAGGGCATTGGAGCTTCTAAGCATGGTATGTTTATATCCCCTTTTTTTTTTGAATTTGTCTAAATTTTTTTACAAAAATTTTTGTACCAATTTTTCTAAAATTTCAAATTAATTTTTACAGGAACCCAATGTTAGTATGATTATTACGGATTACTCCATGCCGGAGATGACGGGGTACGATCTCCTCAAAACAGTGAAGGTAAAGCCCCGAATAACAACAATTCGAAACCCCAATTTCTTTTTAGGTTAATGTGATTATTGAAAAGTAATGGGTTTTTATGAAATTTTCCGCTTCCATGTTGCAGGGGTCGTCGAAGCTGAGCAATATTCCGGTGGTCATCGTGTCCTCCGAGAGAGTGCGCGATCGAATCGACACGTGTCTCAACGAGGGCGCCGAAGCGTTCTTGATCAAGCCCGTTAATCCCAAGGAGTTCTCCGATGTGTGTAGATCCACCATTAGCAAGCACAGCCGTCTGATCAAGTCCCAACTGTCCTGATCTACCGACGGATAAAGCTTTCAAATTTTCTCCTTTTTTCTTAAATTTTTTTGGGCCTTTTTTGGTTTTGGGGAGGGTTTGGTGAAACCCTGTACAGGTTTGTAGGAATCATGAGATAGTTTTGAAACAATTTTCCATGGAAATGAGAATATTAGTTTTTTCTTTTTCGCATCATGATTAAAATATGGCGTGGAGTGCGATAAACATGTTACATGTTTGTGCAAGTGTACTTAAATTAACTTAAATTTTTACAATAAAATTTAAAATTTAAAATTTAAAATTTTGACTAACTAAAATAATGTTCAAAATAAATAAAGTGAACAGAATTTTGCTATATTTAGTAAATATTTTAATATAATTGGTAAAAAAAAAATTGAAAATTAGAAAAATTCAAAACTTTAAAAAGAAGTGTTCGACCAAAACAATTGTTATCATGTGGGACTAATTTTGTTTTGTCTTTTGGGAAGATTCTTATAGAGATTTAGGGGGCTTCTCAATTTCAAAGATTTGCTTTGTTTTTTGCTTTGATTTTTTACATCATTCAAAACGAATTTATTCAGGCTTGTTTTACTCGTGTTAATGGAAGTGAGAATGTGAGATACACTTCTTCTTTTTTTTTCCTTTGAATTTCAATGTTATTCAATATTGGATGACGAATATAATAAAAATTCAAATCATTCACAAACATAGAGTATTTATTGAACGCCGAATATTACATGAACACAATCTTTTATTAAGATGGAATACCATACTTATTAATAGAAAAGTCAAATAAATTTTTTTTTATTTGAATTTTAATATCATTCAATATTATACGGCAAATATAACAAAGAACCCAATTATTATTCATTAATATCGAAAACCATGTGTTTCATTTAAATTTCTTTCGTGCAAGAAATTATAAAAGAAACTGAATAAATAATGCCTATTGTGTGAACGGAAGATCGTTTTTTCTTTTTTCTTTTTTTTTTTGTGCTCCCAAATCTGAATCACGAGTAAAATGTGATGTGCTAAGGAAGAAGAGGATTGTGATGTGTATTTTTTTTCTTAATTTTTCGGAAAATATCTTCTTTTTTTTTCTTTGGATTTGATGGGCGAATCGAGGAAGATCTCGCCGTAGCGGGTGGGCTCGTCCTTTGCGGGGCCCCAGTTTGTGGGGCCCGATCCGTGGGCCCGGGTTTTGGTGGGGCCGAATTTTTGACAACGCACTTTTGTTTCTTTTAAGGTTGTTGATTTTAAGCTTTACTTTTTTTTCAATTTGAAAAAGTGAGCCATGAAAAGGATAATATTTTATTGAACAAAAATCTTTTTAGGTTGGGGCCTTAATTCCCTCTACTAGGGATGCAAACGAGGCGGATTCGGGGGCGGGAGAGTTCCCCCACCTCCCGCTCCATTTCTTATCTGGGCGGGGCGGACTCGGGGCGGGTTACTTTTCATTTTATTTTTGGCTCCCGCTTACTGCTCCATTCGGGGGGGAGCGAGGCGGGAGCGGGACGGGAGCAGATTTTTAATGGATCGGGGTAGATTGAAGGAAGAAAAGAGTCTCCCGCCTCCCGCTCTATTTACTTGGCCAATCGGGGCGGATTCGGGACGGGTTATATTTTTCTATATTTTTTGTTCCCACTTACCACCCCATTCGGGGCGGATCGGGGTGGAGCTCCACCAACCCGGATCCATTTGCATCCCTACCCCCCACTTGTGTGTGTTCTGAAAGTAGAGCTCAATTCTTATTTATACTTTCCTTTAAAAAAAAAAGTTTTATTGTGTTTACTATACAAATATAGCACAAGCTAATTTTATAATGCCGTGTCAGATGTGGTGTATTTGTTTTACGAAAAATGGTAAAGGGTGAAGTTATTTTTGGTGTAAATGTCTTTTTTTTGCTGTTTAGTTTAATATAATTTTTTTTAGTTGAAATTTAGACTTTTCAAAAGTGCCCCTATTCGGGGGCAATAGTTTTTTTTTTAGTTGAAATTCAAAATTGCCCTATTCCGGAGCAAAGTTGATTACGAAAAAAAAAAAAAAATGAATGATAGAAAACTTCAGCATTTATATTACTTACTTATTGTCAAACAAACAACGTAACCATAATAACTTTAATTTGCTGCTATAGAAACAAACTGCAGAAGAAAAATAGTTTTTATCTAAACTGATTGAAATCTGTTGCTATTTCCATATCGAATTTTTGGGTAATAGATTGCAGCAAATAAGAAGGAATAAAAAAAAAAAAACCCTCAAAAAATGTTCGCCAAAGAAGAGAGTGAACGAATGGAAAACCTTCGAATGCCATTTTCAACCCTCTTGTTGTTCAAAAAGCAAAACTGCTTTTGGCCCCACGCTATTCACGAAATATTGCTACGAATAAACATGGGAGATTTGTGTCACATCAACATAGGTTTTTTTTATTTATTTTTTAGTACACGTCTCTTTTAATACGCCAAAATTGCATGAATACTCTATATTTTTGTGAATACTACTAAATATCTTATTTACTTATTTATTCATTTAGATGAGAAAGATAGCATAGTAGAATTAGAACAACTACAAGCAAATTATCTAGATGAGAAGTATCTTATTAGCACTACGTACCGCCAAATATTTTATTTTATTTTTTTACATAAAATGGTAATAAGAG
Organism: Ananas comosus; assembly: GCF_001540865.1. NCBI lineage: Eukaryota > Viridiplantae > Streptophyta > Magnoliopsida > Poales > Bromeliaceae > Ananas > Ananas comosus. The sequence goes on from NC_033645.1 coordinate 1,872,752, forward strand.
TATGTGTTAAAAAATTTTTATTTCGAGATAAATAAAATTTCTTTTGGTGGGGTATTTTTTGTTTGTCGGCATAATTGCATGAGTCCATTGTTTTTTTTATAAAAAAAAAAAATTTGTCAATAAATTTTAACCTAAAAAACTTTTTCTTGTGATCTAAATTCGTATTTTATATTATGCTTAACATATTTCTGAAATTTTTTAATGCAACTACTGGAAAGTAGAGATACGGTTGAGGTGTACGTATAAATTAATGTACGTACAACTACACGCAACTACAAGCATGGTAGAATTAGAACATTTCTAGAGTTTCAATTTGTTGTGTATAAGTATATTTTTATTTTTCACAAAATACAACTCACTATGGAAAATTAGACATAAGGTGGTTGGATTTCAATGAGTTACGGATTTACAACAAATAAGAGGCAATTAAAAATATATTCCTACAAAATTGGAATATTGCATATTTATTCTTTCAAACTTGAGAACATCATATACATCCTCACAAACTCAAAAAAAGAAAAAAGAAAAAATGCAAACATATTTTTTGACTAGTTAAAAGGCACCCTATTTTACTTCAAAACACTATTTTGTTGTTATTCACATCATCGCTCCTATAAAATTAGCAATGGAAGATATCCTACAAGAAATCAAAACAAGTCAGATACATCTCATCATCTCAATTGGTCATCATTATTAATCACGGTAAAGGCAAAATTGTCATATTATTGTTTTAACTAATCCAGATATATATTTGTAAATTTTTGAAACTTATAGAAATATATAAGATATTATTTAAAATAAGATATTTTAAAATTTAGACGAATAAATATGCAATACCTTATATATATATATATATATATATATATATATATATAAACATTTCACT
>NC_033645.1:1873662-1876023 GCF_001540865.1 Ananas comosus
AAAAGAAAAGTTTGTTTTCATGTTATTTTTATGAAAAAATGTTAGTACTACCCTGTATATAAGAATTTTCTTAATTAAACTAACCAAACAATGCGGTGCAGTGATTATATGGGCAACGTAAGATCTTAAAAAGGTTGTAATCGAACTACCCGATTGGTAATATCGTCTTTTGATTGTGGTTTTTTACGTCTCTCTCTTTCTCTCCTTTTAGATATAAAAAAGTTGATTAAAGTTCCTTTTTATGATTAAAAATAGAGTAGTATATTCTGTTAGATAAAAAGTTGATTAAAGTTCCTTTTTATGATTAAAAATAGAGTAGTATATTCTGTTAGATAAAAAAGTTGATTAAAGTTCTTTTTTTATGATTAAAAATAGAGTAGTATATTCATGGAACTGGAGGTTTAACATGTATGTGGGTGAAGCATTTTAAGAGATTACTCTTACTGTTTTTAAACCACGCACTTCGTGCGCTTAATTTCGTGGACGAAGATCATCGAAAGTCATCGACAGCGCGGCTTTAGATGGGAAAGTTAAAGCTTAGATAGTAAATAAGTGTAGTCATGACGAAAAAATACGAGACGGTGAAGGAGAGACGGGTACTCGTAGTGCAAGTGATTGATCACTTGTTTAATTGTACATGAACAAATCAACATAATAAATATCCTTGTTAATATATATATATATATATATATATATATATATATAATGTGATTGGCTTGTTATTGATGACGTGGTGTAAGTGTGACAGTGTAGAATTCCTTCTGATGTTGGCGTGAATGCGACAATTAAGTCATATCTCGATCAACTTTAGAGCCGTCAAAAAAGCTCGTGGTTCATAGATTTACAATCCAAAATGGTTTGTAATATGACGCCCAAATCTAGAGGGTTAAGTTTTTTTTTTTTTTTTATCTTTTTATTATTGGCAGGTAAAGAATCCAATTCTGTAAATATGCATATGTAGTCTCTGAGCATTTGCTACTCAAAATTAATTTATCAGTTGTAGTTGAGAAGGACGGGGAAACCTAATTCCGTAAATATGCATGTGTGGAGTCCAAACTCTTCTCGGCTAAAAAAACTCGCACAATAAAAGCCACCACACTAATAAACTGTGGTTCTTAATTCAGCACTAGTGCAGAAATCCGCACGATGCAGCGGGTAAATAATGAAATTCAAAATTCAAAATTTAAAAAAATAAGATTATAGTTAGAATTCTAAATACTAATTTTTCTAAATTATAAAATTTTGAATGAAAGTTATATGGCTCCAAAACAGCACTATTCTCTTCGTGCCTTCCGAGGCACGAAGGCTATCGTATCATCGGAGTGAGATATATATATATAGGGGTTACACATTCTACTGCACTGCGAACGGAAATAATAAATTATCTTATACACAAATTTCATTTTGTACACAATTTTCATTTTGTTTTCGGGACGCACATAAGAAGCTGTCGTTTACTGTAGTTGACAATTATAGCTGTAGTTGAAAGCGACAAATGAAACGTTTTAGACGCGTATTAAAAGCAATGGAGGAGGGTCTATACCTTAATGATACCAGCATCTGCTTGTCGAGACAAGAAAACAACTACACGTCCAAGGATCCCTATCGGCTAAATACCTTTATTAATATACAACAGTATAATTAATAAACAAACTTTAAATATTAATAAAATTAAAACGGTATAATATCACGACAACAACAATTACTAAATAGATGTAGATATTGGAAGAAAAATAAAAAACACGATAAAGATAGGTGTTTAGTTGAATTTAATAAATCGGAGTAAGTTTAGGTTGAATATTGTTTTATATTGAATTATCTGTTTAATTTCGAATTGATTACTAGATTAAAATTGTTTAACGTGAGATTTAATTTGACACGTACTAGTAGAGACTTATATTTAACTCAAAAAACAACTTAAGAATTGGTAAAGATAGATTAAAATAGTCCAGGAAAAGTAGATTTTGAGATAATATATATAGTTTGTTGTATATAGTACGGTGGAAGGGTTTTAGCATTGGACCATTTGTTCTAAATTCTTTATTTTATATTGATACAACAAGTATTCTTCAAAATTTTATAACGGAATTTTGTAAGTTACGTATTAAATATAAAATAAATTATATTTATCTTTTATTGAACTTACATATGAAAATAAACGTCAAATTAGGTCAAAAGACTAAGGCTATTTCTTCTCTTTATTTATAAAAAAGTCGTTTTGATAGTGTTCTAGATTAAAGATATTGTAAAATTCTTATACACATTATCTGAATAAAATAAAACTTGAAATATCATATCTGATATATATGATACTTAAAATCTTAAACTATTTTAAGATTTTAAAGATTGGTGTAAATAACT